>NW_015505733.1:49203-52034 GCF_001515645.1 Sinocyclocheilus grahami
TTTTCTACTTTATTTTCCCATTTATTTTGTAAGTTGTTACCCAAGCTTTTTTTTCTTTTTTTTTAACACAAATCCCATACATTTTCAGTCTCCAGTCAATATATTACACTCCTTTAAAATGATTTCATGGATTTAATCATGAGTGTGTCACACCTCCAATTGTTGTTATATCATCATTATTATTTATATTAATAATACTAATAGTCCGTCAGTACTGTGCAAGCATAGTGCTTGGTTATGTCTAATTGTACAGCTTAACCTAAACTGTCACGCTATGGCCCCAGAAATGATCTTAGATCTAGTGCATTAGTGGTCATATGTGTGACTGTAATGTTAATCCAACCACTTTACATTATATGCTACTTGTGTAGCAAAAAGCCTTGTTGTAGTATCTAAAATATCTCCGTTCTAGATCGTATAACAAAATCTAATCAAAAATAGTTTGGGCCATTTCAATAAAAATAAAATTTGTCTGTAGATATTAACACATCCAGGTCTGCAATTTCAAAGGATTTGGGAGCAACTGTTATCAGTGGTCACTTTCTTGTATATAATGAAAAAAAATGTGTATGAAGCTGTCAAGTTTGTCGTTTTCTCATCTTGAAATCTTTCCGTGTTTAAAAATACCTAAGTAGTACGTGACAGGTGAATTTCTTTTCTCAGTTTGTTTTTATATATAAATATAAAAAGTATCCCTTGGTCATTTTACAACAGTTTTGTTATTGGAGAACTTCAAGCTTATTATTTGAGGATATTTTAAAGATGAAAAATAAAAGATGGTCACATATATACCATGTAAATACGGGTATGTGAAGCCAACTGTTTTGATCACCATTAACTGTTGTCTGATGTTGTTCTGTGTTTGGAGATTCCCTCTTGCATGTGTTTTATTATTCTGAACACAACTTACTCATTTCCCCAATTTCCTCCAACCTCCTGAATGTTTCTCTGTTCAACCGTAGAAAGTGATTTTAGGGGAAAAGATTTTGTTTCCAATTAAGGTGCAACAATTTCTCTCAAATCAGGTGAAGTGAAGCATCTGAGTTTTTTTGTGTGTTATGATTTTAATGCTCACTGTGTCCACGAATTTGGGGCCATTGTCTATGAAGTTCATTTGTAAAGTTGCTACCCTTCAGCACCTCTTGTTTTAAGATGCACTTGTAATTTCCTGATATACCATCTTCTATTATAATATAGTAGTTGGGAATGGTTAATCACAGTACCTTATTTGTCTATGTGTTTGTATTAATTTGCACCACAAGTTTATAGGAATCACAGAAATACATATAATGGGTAAGATTATGAATAATGTTATAAAATACATATGGATCCACTTAAATTATAAGCTTTTTTGTTTTGTTAACTTTGAGTTTTCTAGACATGTTCTGTTTAAAATTGGTATAGGACACAGTTTTTTTTTTTTTTTTCAGTTTTATTGGTTTGAATGTATTTATGTAAATAGTTAATCCTATGGATTTAAAACATTTGATCTAGTCTGAGAGACTTTTTAAAAAATATTTCCAAGTATAAATCTTTTAAGACATAATATTTATAAACGGTCTTATAAGAGAGAAAAACAGATTCATATTGAATCTTTTAGTAACTTCATTGTAAGTGTAGATTAACTAGGGGGAAACTGTCCATTTCCGAACTATAATCACACATGTGACAAGTTTTCAAAGATTGAATAATTGGTCTCTTTTTGGCAGATATTTTTGACTAGCTGTTAGTCCAAAATAATGGAAGAGGTATTATGTTATGGAATCAAGAGTAGGTTAAAGGTTTACTTTTTTGTTGGTACGTTTTGTTGGATCTTGTTTTGTTTCTTTACTTCTGTCAATTGCAAGTGGCTGGTAACACTCCCAGTGTTTTATTTTTTTTTACCATGGATCCTGCTGCAGTTGAGCAACTGGCCAATTTATAAAAATACCAGCATTGCCTATTGCTTCAAAATTAGAGCTATTAGATTATCTTTATTTCTTATGATGGTAGTCAACTCTAAGTCCAGAGATGTGGCATTTTTTCCCCCATAAATACGGGAAAAAATGTTAACACTTGTCAATTCTTGTGCTTGTTCTGTATAATCATTTTTACTCACCATTTTAAGCGTCAAACGTAATACACTGCTTCCTGTTGGCAGCAGTATTGATTATTTGTAACTTGTAATTAAACCATCTTTTCTCTTTTCCAGGACAGAGCTTCCAGGAGCACAGAAAGGAGGGTTTTTCAAAAATCAAACGCTCTGTACCCTTTTTCATTGTAAGATGGCATTGGTTTTCAAAAGGACTATTTAGAAATGTACAGTAGCTCTACAAAGGAACTCCAAAATAACTTAAGTGTGTGTGTTTTTTTTGGGGGGGGGGGGGGGGGGGGGGGGGGGGGGGGGGGGTTTAGTAGCAGATTGCTTGAGGCAATACTGACAATGTTTTCAGGCTGAAATTCTGTGTAGCTGTTTTATACATTAGTGTTGGAGTCATTCTGTGGCATAGTTGAGCGATTGTGATCATAGCGTATGTACGTTAAAGGGATAGTTCACCCAAAAATGAAAATTCTCATCATAAGGTCCTTTCGCACCGCTTTAGTTCCAGAACTAAATGTACAGTACTGGGACGATTTTGCGCGAACTATTTCCCAGTACCATTTAAAGGGTTGCATTTGCACCGACAGTGTATGTAAGACGGTCGACACAGCGTCGTCATTTGTGCGCTGCATTCAACAACGTAAACAAAGAACAACGTTAACAACAGAAGGATGGAGGATGCTGTGATCGGAGCTGTGTTTTGTTGTGTCTCGCGGGCTTCACAACAATAGAAATTGAATGTCGAAATAAA
>NW_015505733.1:52230-81313 GCF_001515645.1 Sinocyclocheilus grahami
TTCCAAACCTGTATGAGTTGCTTTCTTATGTTGAACACAAAAGACGATATTTTGAAGATTGCTGGTAATCAAACAGCTGGTGGTTGCCATTGACTTCCATAGTAGGAAAAAAATAAATACTATGGAAGTCAATGGCAACCACCAGCTGTTTGATTACCAGCAATCTTCAAAATATCGTCTTTTGTGTTCAACATAAGAAAGCAACTCATACAGGTTTGGAATGACATGAGGGTGAGTAAATGATGACAGATTTTCATTTTTGGGTGAACTATCCCTTTAAAACAACTGTGACCTGATGAGATTGTGTTTTGAGAATAGTCATACATATTCACACTAGCAAACAACCATTGCTGGTATCATTGATAACTAGGACAGGATGGTGCCATAAAATATATTACATATATTAAAAATATACTACAGAATGATTTTGAATTTAGTCTTGCTCAGCGCTCCATTGATCTGGTGCAGAATTCATTTTAACTTGGCTAGACTATGAGGTTTATGGTTTCTAAGTAAACCTTAGCTGCTTAGATTTTGTGCCGTTTTTGTTAGATTTGTGCCCGGTGTATTAGCTTAGTGTAATGATCGACTGACCAGTTCCTAGACCAGCATCCAACTGCAGTTCTCCTGAATTCTGGTGCTGGAGTAGCCCGGAACTGCACATTTGCACACAGTCTCCAAGCCCTGAACTAGATGTGTCGACCCCTAAAACGTGCAGTACTGGGGTCCTTCAAAAACTGGATTGAGAACCAATAGCCTATAGTGTACTGTGTTGAGCTTTTTAGAAACGGGTTCGGTATTGATTCTGATATTTAGCTTTATGCTTTGGTGGTAGTGAGAAAGAAACATTCAAATGTATTTTATTATGTGGTACGACTTTGATCGTTTATTATAATGAAAATGTTTTTATTGAATTCATTCCTAAAATGGTTCCAGTGACGCTCCACACTCCATGATGCTTTTGAAAACCACTGCATATGCAAAACCGAAGTTAACTGAAATATGAAACTGATATGAAAAACCCTCCTTTTGGTTTCAGTTTCAAATAATGTTGTGTCTGTCTACAGTAGAGCTGCCTCCAGATGATGCTAACTTGTCTTCATTTTTCAACAGGTGCTCTTCAGTTTAAGTGGTGCCAGATACCCCTTCTCTTGCTCTTTCTTTGTCTTTTCATTTATTTTTCGTTCTCTCTATCTCTCTTTCACTCACTCTTTCTTTGCTCTTTGAGGCTGGATGGGAAAGTAGTTGTTGATCTCAATGTGGTGTTTGTGTGAACATAATCCTTCTGTATTAAAGCAGGGGGACCTTGCTTCTGGATTTCCTTTCTGTATTAGCCCACGTCCGTGGAAGTTTTGCGTCTCTGGGACCACACCCTACTGAGTTCCAAAGTTCAGAAACTTGTACAAAGCCCAAGAATGATCTGTACACTCTTGCCAGCTTATACACACGTTGTGTTGTTGGATGAAAAGAAAACATTACTTGGAAATCATTATTGTATGGGGGGGGGGGAGTGATTTATGCTGTTTTGATGTGTCTGAAATGTGTACACCAGACTGTCCTACATGTTGAATTAGGAAGAATATAAACGGTGTGTGTTTAGTAACCTTTCATGGAGCTTGTCAAATGAAAACCGATAATATGCCTTGACTCTGCTTGTTATGAATAATTTATGAAATAAATCCTTTTTCTGGATTTTATCTTCTGTGTTGCTTGTCTTGTTATTTACTGATAAATGAATGACTTTTGACACTCACCTTGCATCTGCTTTCTGAGAGACTGATGTTTATCAGTTGTAAGCTGCTTGCGGTTTGAGTCAGTAAAAATATCCCCACATCTTACAGGTTTTTAAAAAGCAATCTGTACCACTTTACAATAACCTCTCATTTGTTAACATTAGTTACTATTGGTTAATATGGTTATTGCATGGGCTAACAATGACCAATGTATTTTTACAGCATTTGTCAACCTTTGTTAACATTATTCAATGCACTGTGATCTAACATGAACATTTTAAGTAATATTAACAGATACAACTTTCGATATTAATGTTTTAAATGTTGAGATTAACATTAAGATTAATAAATGCTGTAGAATTGTTTATTATGCCTCAATAAGAACTGTGGTCCACACCAAACAAGCTGTAGTCTCTCCTGTAGCCTAAGTGTCGTCATTTGAAATGCAAGATTTGTGTAAATTGTCGTTTTAGAAAAGTGATTGTCACTTGGGTAAATATTTATGCAATCGAGATGAATGATTGGAATTTAACGATAGGCAAGCTTTAGTTCATTCACACTTCACAAAAGTTGCCAGTCCATTTTTGTTTGCAAATGCCAGCAAGCGTTTGTTGAAACGGTTGCTCTCTCTGCAGACACAAGGCCCCTCTGAAGGATTAGTTGGTTTTATTTACCTGCTCCGAGGAATGCTTTAGCCCGGTCACTTTTGTGTCTGTGTAAATGCTCAAGGTCAGGGCTGAGAGTGAGCCTCACCAACAGCTCTAAAAAGCAGCAAAACCTGCAGCACAATGAAGTCTTCTCAAGAAATGGTAGTGGAATTTCTATTCGTGTAGCAACAGAGTTCAAAAGCTCACTAGTTAACACTCTTCAAAGTGTCCGTGCACACACATGCACACATTCATCATAAAAGACAAAAAGTGGATATGGTTGTATATGTTGTTAGTGCAGCACAAAGATAGTGAAGACACTGACCTAGCCCATGTTTTATATTTATTGATCCTTCATGCCGATGTTTTTGAGGTTCCTGTCTGAATTTACACCTCAGTCACGCAGGAACATTCACAGACTTTAGTATTGTTCTCAATAGCCATTTTATCCGCTGAGCTCACATTGACTCTCTGTGACCGTTCCTCTCATTGATAATATTGTCCAACAGAGAGTTCACATGAATGATATCACGGTCTGGGAGGTGCTTGTGAAAGTTTTACACATTTTTAAATTAGTAAAGGTGACATTTGGCCATTCAGTTTTACATAACAGCACTGTTTCACTCTGCTATGGGTGCATGCGACCAGCTTTTGTTATTTCAAAGGTGAATGCTATAATTGCTTATTCATTTCAGACACAGAAGGGAATGTCTACTGTCTGGACTTGAGAATGGGTTTGGGGCTCATTTTTAGATGGCTGCATAAGGTCCTGCTGTCTTTTGCTTGCTGTAGAAGCCACATGATACATCTCAGAATTTACCAAAGGAAACCGAGATCCTAAGATTTTGGGTTATTTGAAGCGTAAGTTAGGAAAGAGCCGCTGCACTGACTGATTAGACGGGAAGGGGAGCGCTTCCTCACTTCCTCTCGTTGCACCTGGCGCACCACCTGTTTCACTCCTGCCATTAACTATAAAATCCCAATTACATGAAGACTGGAAAAGTGTGTTAATGTGTTTAATCGCAAAAATGGGGTGGTGGGGACTTCTCATTTGACGTGATTCTCGTGGTGGTGGTGAGCAACTGCAGCACTATGGACGGTGACCGTGATTTCACCAAGTACATGTACTTGGATACAACATTCCTATCAACCAATCAGAATTGAGGGATAACTTTTCAGGAAATATCTGTTTTAGGCTTACAATCAGGGTTAGGTGCTTCTACACCAAGGGTGCCCAAACTCGGTCCTGGAGGGCCGGTGTCCTGCAGAGTTTAGCTCCAACTTGCCTCAACACACCTGACTGGAAGTTTCTAGCATGCCTAGTAAGAGCCTGATTAGCTGGATCAGGTGTGTTTGATTGGGGTTGGAGCTAAACTCTGCAGGACACCGGCCCTCCAGGACCGAGTTTGGGCAGCCCTGTTCTACACCCTTGTTAATCAGCTATCATTGCACACAGTTTTTAGGAATAAATTATGGGTAGGGTTAGGGGTAGGGATTGGGTTAAGTCTATATTTTTGGACAGTTATGTTGATCCAGGATCAACAAAAGATGTTGATCCAGGAATATGTCTGTTTTGGCAAAATCACGGCGACCCACTATGGATCTCGGCATCAGCAGCCGGTAGGAAATGTGTTGGTGCGTTTAAAGCACGCAAACAGTGGTCTTTTTAATCTGTGTGAGAGATTTTCAGATGTTATTAGCAAAGAACTATCCTCTTTATATTTAACATGGGACCACAACTTTTCGCAAGCATACAAAATCCAGATCAAAGACTTTTTCGCGTCTTAACGATAGCCGTTGTCAACAGTACGCTACGATTTCACTTCATTTCGCATTTCCACAGGTTTGTTTGAATGGACTTATTGTTTCTCCCATTTGAGTTTTATGCAAGCTGAATAGCCCGATTAACGTGGGTTGGAAATGGAAATATTATGCACCTTTGGTCAACTTGATCAGATACCGTTTTTTATTGTAACAATAAAACACAAAACTGTATTTAATTATATCCATTTAGACAACCTCTATAGGCTATATCGTTTTTCTTGTGCCATGTGTTAAACATGACACAGCAATGAACATTACCAGCCCAGTTAATATTTTAATAGCAGCCCCTGAGAGCCGACTATTTAAACAACAGCAATAACAATGAAATATTTATGAGCGTTAATAATATCAATAATGATATTAAATCTGATTATGGAAATGATAGGTGAATATGTTTAATGTCTGCATTCTCAAAGGATATTCATAAAACAAAAACATACCAACGAGCAGTTTGAATATTTTCTTTATCGCATTCATTTATAATAAACATATAAATAATAAATTCTATACATTTCCTGACACCTTGCCTTAATGAAAGGTAGGTTAACTGGTATGGCCACTCAATCATATGCTATCCAAACTGTGCATCAGCTGCATTTTATTTCTATAAAACTATTTAACTATTACAAAATATGAAAAGAAAAATACATTTTAGTAAATGTACAGTAGTTACTTATTAATTTGTTTAACGAAACCCTTTGTTCTTTACTGTGGGACTATTGTCGTTACTGAATTGTCAGAATGTGCATTTCGTATTTTCTTAAAGAAATACAAGAAACAATGAAACCAGAGAACAGTGAACAAAGGACGTATAGCCTATGTCTGTCCCACTCTGACAACCAAAGCAATGACAAAATAATAGAGAATTCTAAAATAGAAAACAGCACAAGACTGCAAAGACACTGCACCTATTTAAATTAAAATATATTCTCGTATCTTACACTATTTCAAATAACGAAAAGTGATTAGGTAACGATCGGTCAAAGTCCTAATGTACAATTCTGTGTATAAAAATATAATTTCTGGAGCCCCACGGCGTTTGCTTACCCCTAAAATATAACAGTCATTTGCACATATGCACAGAATGTTACAACCTGTCATGAAAGTTTCTTTCTTTTTTTCTTACTGTTCTTACTTTTTCTTCTTCTTTTTTTTCCTGTTTACAAGAGATATACAAAAATAGATTCTGCACCGCTGGATGATCACACTGCATTCGAATCCGTTTGTGTGCCCCCAGCCTGAGTTCACGCGAGAATAAATTATGCAAAGAAAACTTTTAAGGCTCCATTTATTCTTTGAAACTGACATTTTTTTTTAAAGTCATTGTAATAAATATCCCAACTCCGCTCGGGGCCTTTGTCTCTCTCTCTCTCTCTCTCTCTCTCTCTCACACACAAACACTCTCGCTCTCTCTCTTTCTCTCTTGCTTGTATTAATATTGTCTTATATCCTACATTAGTGTGATTTCTCTTGCTTTATTTCCATACGAGGGTTTTCAGCTTGAGTTTACTGACATCCCCAAAGGATGAAGCATGCGGCTGTCCAAAAGCCACGTTCCCATTTGATACAGGAGCTTGGAGTACCAGTGGACTCCCTCCTGTTGTAAAGTCGCATTGGACTGACTGGTGAAGTTTTGGGGGAATAGGACCGATGACACGTCATAATAGAGCCTGACTGGCGCGAAGGCCAAATGCGCGAGACTGTGGTCCTCTATTACGGCGTAACACGACGCCAGGATTCTGTCGACCACAATGGTTCCATGAGCAGTCACTGGTGCGAACGAGCCCTGGTGCTCCTCCGTGTATATCCGCTCCACGATGACAGATTTAAGCTGACCGCTATCATCAACAACCATCACCTTTTGTCCGGCTCTGACACTGCTGGCAAACGCGCCGGTCGTGGTGTGGAGATCATCCGTTGAGTTGTCGAGGACAAAAAGGAGGTGAGCAGCGGTGAGGGTGATCTTTTCAGCGGGTTCTTTCGTTTCTATCACGTAAAACACGCGTCGCGTCGCGGAGTCTCGGTCTGTGAACATGATGAAGTCGCTGTACACGAGCTTCCCATCGCCGTCCGCCGCCAGCACCTTGTCACCTGGGTTCAGGTCCTTCACGGCCTTCTGTCCCCCGTCTCTGAGCGAGACCAGAGCCGAGCCTGGGAAGCAGCCTCCAGATTTCGCAGCAACCGAATTTTCTGTCGAGATAAATAGCAATGAGTGAACCATTTTATGCGGCATACCAAGAAGTTACATCATAAATATATTAGGCTAATTTATCATATTTTGAGTTGTTACTGATGAGAAAAACATGCACGTAAGCTAAATAAACCCCAAACTCGGCTCACGCAAAAACAAAAAACAAAAGAAAACGTGGCAACGGGAATTAGGCTGTAAATCGAAAGCTTTCCCAAAAAAACAATGTCTTTGTGTGAGATGAAGGAGGAAAGAGTCTGGACTGCTCTAATTAAAAACCAATAAAGCCCGGTCATTGTCATTCTAATGCAGCTTGTGTACAGAGCACTCTTGGAAAAGGACACTTCTGCCTTTCCTTGCGCCTCTTTCATATTTGCTCAGGTGCACAAACTTCTATGTGACAATTCACACTTATAGAATGAGAAAACCCCACGCAGGCTCAAACAGTATTTACTCAGCCCGGACACTTTTCCAAGGCTCTAATGGTGTAGATCTGAATGTAAATTAGAAATGCTAGCGGTAGTCAATCAATGCCCTCTTCTTCTTTCCTTTCATTTTTTTTAAACCATCATGCTCTCCGTTGTCAAGCTTAATGACAATAATTCGGGCCTTGTGGGATCTCTTCACATTCCGATCTCGGCAAACAGAGCTATAGAATGGACTTTTCGTCTAATCCTCTCATAAGATTCTATGGCATGAAATAAGATAGTGCCAATTGAGAAACAGATTTGGGCGAGCGAGTTCGACCCGGCTCTGTTCAAAGCCTGTAATGTATTTGTAAATGTGTTTAGAATTTAAATGATAAGATTTGGCGAACGCTTATGAGGCTTTGCCTATATGTTCCAGCTAAATTACCTTCGATCAATGTTAAACTAAATAAAACCCTGACAAGAATTACATCGTATTTGCGCAAGTGATGCATTCGTCATATTTTCATCGTAGCCTATTTTTTACAAGCGCGCGTGTAAAAACATCCTCGATTTGTTTTCATATATCTCTAGTAAAATGTGTGCACAGTGTGTGCTCTGTAGTGAGTGAGCTTGTGATGACTTGATAAGCGCTTCCTTCAAAGAGACAGAGTGGGGCGATGTAAGATCAGTTCATATATATTGGCTGGCAAGTCTTTCTGTGATTGTCTTATGAATTTAGTAAGGTGTGAAGGTTTAAAAGCGGATCTTATAGAGTAATAGACTTAAAACAATTTGTAGGCTTTGATTGCTTATCACTTGGTCATTATTCATAAATTCTGTAATTAGAATAATATTTGTTAGAAATAATTACATTGCCAGATGTTATTTTTAGGATTACACTAATAATTTAGTACACTTCCAGTAACAGACTAAGAACATTTTACAGTATCAGTAGGCTATTTAAAAGCAGTTGATCATTTTAACCCTGCTTTTTTCACATAAAATCGAGTGTGAAGCATTGTGCCCATCACTTCTTTATTTTGCAGTTCCAATCAAGCTGCCATGGTCTTACCTGCTTTGACAGAGCAATGGATGTGGGCTTTGGACTCGTAATAGACCCAGTCAAATCCAGCTTCCACAGCTAACCGAGAGAGTGTCCCATATTTGCTCTTGTCTCGATCAGAGGTGGTGATATCAACAGCTCTTCCCTCGTAGTGGAGTGATTCTTCAAAATGGTGACCGTCCTCATCCCAGCCCTCTGTTACACGCAGCTTAACCCCTGGCCACTGGTTCATTACAGAGATGGCCAGTGAGTTCAGCTTGTCTTTGCATCTCTAATAGAACAGAGAGAGAACCGGAAGAGATGCAATTAACTGAGTTTTAATACTCCCATTCATTGATCCATATTGCCATAAGCATGTTAAAAAACAACATGACAGCCTAAATAATGCTCTGAATCTCCAAAAATAATAGTATAGCTTTATACATAAAAGCTGTTTACATCCCCTTGAATAAACCAACAGGACTAATTTATTTAAAGACATAAATTGGAAAAAGTAGTATCTTAACAGTCAGTCAGTTCTGAGCAAACTTCTTGAGGATCACAGCTCTGAAGATATAATTTACTGACAATAATTCTTTAATATCCCGATAGATGCGTCCAGACAAATAAACCGACTGACAAATAAGCATATGAGAGACCTGTATTTACACTGGAAATAATTCAGTCTTGCATGCAAGGATATTCTGCCCAAAGAGCTCAATGAAAAATTGATTGCATTCGCTCCACTGATCTAAAACATATGGATCCAGCCAGGGAAAGGTGTGACTGCATCAAGGCCTCTTCTCTTTCAAAGGCCAAAATACGTACAACGGTAACTTGAAATTAGAAGGCAAAAAAAAAAAATTAAACAGGGATGTTTCAGTTAGTGATTTGTAGTGTTTTGTATTATAACCTTAAGGTTTAGAACAGTGACCCTCGCTAAGGGGCAGGTAGCTTTGGACTGTTAGGCCATGTTTGGGTGGTGCACCCACTAACCTTTCCCGGGACCTTGTGTTGAGATGCTTGGCCTTCTCCAGGACAACTCTTCCCAACACTTAACCAATATGTCAAATAAAACACCACAAAAGACTCTTTCACTGCGTCCAAACGGAGAAGCAACTACTCATTATTCTTGCAGCACAGGTTTGCTCAAGGGACGTGATGTGATTGCTTAACCGACGGTCTTTCGGAGGTTACATAAAATCTATTCAAAATATGCTTGCAAATTGTGACACTAAGCCAAATTAATACCTGCAATAATTCACACACGTAACCTCCTAGCTTTGACTCGCTCACTCTCTCCCTCTTTCTCTCCCCCCTTAAAAGCACACACACACCATTCTTAGCCTATATCATCCACATAAATTTCTGTACCAGACTACTATTGCCTCACTTTCAACTGATGTGCTTGACCCTCTAATTTTCATGTCTGCAGTGAAGGCCACATGCAGTTTATGACACTAGATTATATTCCATTATAAATTAAAAAATGAAGTATAGTCAATTATAAAATATTAAACGTTTCAATTAACCCCATTATGTCTTTAGTGTCTATTACACAAACTGTATACCATGTATAATATATGTCTATGGATCTGTCAAACCACCAAAATCTTATGGCACTTCACAGGATACATTAAATATTTTCATACTGACTGAGATACTGATACATCTGTGGAATATCTGTGGCCAGAATATTTCTTTACCCTAACAGAAATAAAACAGATTTTCTGTAAAAGTGATTATAGAAATCTACTGCCTATTAGCTCTACAGCACTTGTGGCACTTGACTGAGAGAGGAAAATATAAACAAGGCACCGAAAGATACAACCTAGCACATTCTGAGCAAAACTGCTGGGGATGCAAGAGCCGTGAAGCCTAAACTCTTTATTAATTCATTGGGTCGTGTGCCGCAAATCAAGCCAAATTCTGTTCAGCCACCATGAAGCGCAGCGGGAACCCCTGTGCCGCCGCTTTGTGCTCCACACGAGGTTTGTTCAACAAGCCGCCTAGTCACAGTCAGCTACTAATCTCTTCCCAAAATGAACTGTTTTAGAGGAAACACTTATCAGCTACCTGTCAGAGCAAACAGCCTCCTGGATGCTCTCGCAGTTGCGCCTAATTTCGCGAGCAGCACCGTTTAGCCCAATTCATTACACAGCGTGTAATGCAACCAACAAACCATGCCACCTTACACTCGGATGCGCTTCTCCAAAACGTTTGTTAACAGGACAGCTTGTTAACTCCCTTTGAAAGACTGAGACGTTCATTTGAAGTTACAAGATTGCAAGGGTAACCTTCATATTTTAATGGCAGCGTGTGTGCCCGCGGGTCATCGCACACTTATAATCACATTCACCTTAAGCAGAGTTTGATATACATCTGAGAAAACCACACCAGACAGGGGTTTCATCTTTTTAAGTACCAGAAAAGCGGAAACTTCATAATGCACCTGCGCGGCACTTTGGTTGGCATTCGCAATACTTCAGCAAACCTCATCCACGCGATAACCAGTCATGACTTAGACTTTGAACTGAACAGCTATTCAACAAAGACACGTCCAAAATACTAATAAAAATTATGTACTCCGGGTAAGCACTTTGTAAATTATACGGAAGCAATCCCGAATGTGCTTGGTATAGCAAATAGGCTATATTTTCGATGCATTTCCTAAGCAGCAATGTTATTTGCTCCTTTGGCAAAGGGTCAGAAGTTCAGATGATCCCTGCTAATGCGACGAGAGTGGAAAGCCATGTTGGGGACAGACAGCCTATTCCCAAAGCTGTCTGACTTTTTCCAGAGGTCTTGCTTTAAAAAATAAAAATAAATAAAATAAATATATATACAAAAAATAAATAAAGGATGAAAAGATAAAAAGTGGAGTCGTGTGAGACGACATAAAAGTTATATAGCTACAAATCGGACCAAAAAAAACCTTGATATAATTTTTGAGCAATACACAAGTCTTACTAGTCAAATAATGTAATTTCGAGCAGCGAAAACAGTTTCCCGCATCTAAGTAATTATTTACATACCCATTTACCAAAATAATAGCGCATACTGCAATTAATATTGTTGCACTAGCCTACTTCTGGAGTGTACCACATAAAACTTATTTCAGACTGTGTGTCGTTTGCTGTTGATTATATATATAGATTAAGCCTATACAGCATCTGGTGTTATAATTGCCAGCAGATGAGCAAACTCCTGAATAATATCGGGAAAAGGGGGCTGAAGACACATAGGCCACTGTGTCTTATTCTAATCTGTCACTAAGTGGTACCGTCCTGGCCCACTAATAAGCAGAAACAAACTGAAGAACATCCTTCGAGAAATGTCAATATGTTCATGCCCTGATAAGCAGCGTCTGAGAGCGGGTGGACTGCGGTCTGACTAAGCAATCCCATGAACATGTATGCTTAATTTCGTTCCACATTTAGCTGCCATAAGACTGAAATATACTGACCATCACAGTCCCTTCGGATCAGGTGCCGTACCTATCTAGCAGGATAGCCACGTTTTACAAAACAGAGAACGCGCGCCCGATGTATCTCAACGCGGACAAAAAATGATAGCCTACAGAGGAACAGACAAGCGCATAAATATTTCACGCAACCTTCCACAATGAGGGTGAGCAAGGAGGCAACCAGCCGGTCCTCTCTTGATGGCATTTCTCTCGCACAGCTTCATTAGAGCGAGCCATGCCGCAAGACTAATTCACAATCCCTGCATGAACTGCACTTTCCGAGGCTCTGACTTCAAACAGGCACCGGTGCGATTTCTGAAGGGAAAGGAATTACCTGTGTCATGAGTCTGTCCGCGCCCGTGTTCTCCTCATCCTTAAAGATAATGTCGGGATTGTAATTTGGAGTAAGTTCTTTAAATCTCTCCGAATTGCGCGTTATCTTGCCCTCGTATCTGCCGCTGGCCCCTAAGGTCTTCTCCGCGACATTAGGTATAAACTGCTTGTAGGCGAGAGGTGTCAGCTTCTTCGGATGTCTTCTTCTGCCGTAGCCTCTGCCAGGACCGCAGGCCAGTCCGGACACCACCAAGGACAGACTGAGAAGTGACACCAGCAGCACTCTCGTAATAAGCCGCATTTTGCCGCACGGTGAATCTCGCTGCAGTGTTCTAGAGCGCCCTGCGCGGTGTGTCTAGCAGGATTCACGTTCTCGCTGCGCGGATCTCCGGCGATGTCCTTGCCGTCCCCTCAGTTCACGCGTGTCCCTCAGCGCCGAGCCCTACCGTGACAGGTGCGGAAGTGTGCGTCTGATAACGCATCGGAGGTTTGCGGCGTGGATGTGAAAGGTAAAACTGACCTCGAAATCACAACGTTAGTTGAAGCCACAGCCACTTATGCGAGAAGCCTCTTTACTCCTATGTATTATAGCTGCGATCTGAGGTAGGGAGGGACCTGATTGGCTCGACGGGACGAACCCTTCTGATGTTATCCCACAAAACAGACGCGCAAAAACCTTTCAAGAAGGTGGGCTTCAGGGGAGGGACACGGTGCGATGTGAACGCATCAGTTTCCCCCGCTGCTGTCTGTGAGGCTGCGACATGCATGTGTGCTCAGTTTGTTACTGGGATGCTAATGGACCGTTTTTGTTTGTCATTTTGTCTGTATTTCTGTTCCTGCTTAAGGTGCATATAAGGCTGATTAAATTACGCGACTTTCAAAGTTTCGTTTGTCACAGTCAGTGCAGACTGTGCTTGTGCACATTAATCCGAATGAACCATAAAATAACCACAAACAAACCGATACCAAATACAATCCAAAACATGCCAAAAATACAGACATGCATTTTAATTTAATGTAAACTTTTTTCGTTTTCTTTTTATCTCCATCAGGTTAATCACTTGTTGTCCCATCAACCTCTCAACCTGAAAAAAGCTGAACGTTACAAAAGCCAGATAAAGTAGTTTGGTTTATAATAAATGGAAAAATATACTTTGTGCACAGTCAGCTATATCAGCATCATTTTGCAAAGGTTTCAAAGTGAAAGGTTCAGTTTCTAAACAATTTACAGGATTTCATTTTCTTTGAAATATTGTCCAAATGTTTATTTCCAAACTGAAAAGCCAGGAATGTTTTGATTCATTTAGAATAAACTGAAATATTCCTCCATCTCTATCAGCTGCAATTTCACTGGCGTAGAGATCGAGAGAGTAGGAGACCGAGATTAAGTTGGCTCTTCTCGCCCAACACAGCTTATTTGAGATATTGGAAAGGGCTCTTCCTGTGCGCACACAAATGCTAAGCTGTCTGTTTGGGAGAAAGATCAGCCTGCAAAAACCCTGTCACCCCTTAAAGTCCACTTCAGTGACAGATTAAGCCATGGTAACCACTGTGTTCCCTGGCCCGTAGCAGCGGGTAAGGTATGTGTTTCATTGTCTTAATTTCTCTTGTTTTCACACATTTTCCAGACTGCTCTATCAAAGATGCTGGCTGCTTGTCTTGAGAAATACATTGAGAAGAGCAGGGCCCCTGCTGAAGGTTTTGTTCAATTGAGCATGACACAGGTGATTTGATGTTCAATTGGGTTGGACTGTGCAATTTTTTGACTGCAGAAAATTCAAAAATGCCATTAGATAATGATGATATGTCAGGAGTAAAGCAGTAAGTTTAACACACATCACAAAGATACAATTATCTATAGTATAACGCACATTTAATAAAATTATACATTATATTAATCATCAGGGTAAAGGCAGCATGAACCTTCTCTCAGAATGTCCACAGCAAATTAATCTCTTCTAAAATAACTTCATGAGCTCCAAATACGCAGCTGAAAGAGAGGCAGTTCAATTGCTGCTCCTACTTCAAGCAAATAGTCAGACATAAGTTACTTTATGTCGAAATTAATTAGATTATGACCACCTGGCTACAGAGGTCTTAAAGGAGTGAACTGTGCAGACTGTACTATGGTTTTCTACTCTATATGCTGCCACACTGCGATGAACACCTCATAAACTGTAACTTGATATTAAGTAGTTTTGGAAGTTGGCAATAATCTGTATGCTAGTGAAAAGGTACTTCTGCAACAGACATTTTACCTTCTGTGTATTAGAAAATCAGTGGGAATGACTACAAGAAAACAGAGGAGACACAGACAGCCGCATGTTGTAGTGGAGCATGACTTTCTTGCTCCTCTTCAATTACATCTCCGCAATTGCATTCATCAGCAATTAAGAGATCACTGATATGTTTTCCTTTCCTGTATTGTTTTCCAGACATAATGATTACATAGACATCATATTTCAGGTCATTCAGGTATGTAACTGTATGTGTAGCATGAATAAGCCCTACAAACAAACACAATGTTGTATAATTCTGGGACCCATACAAGATCATGTGCGGCCCAACTGACTAATCCTTTGAGAATGACCCTAAGCAGTCAGTGTACAGCAAACCGGTCTTAAGGACAAGCATTCTGTGGAGGAACACTTAGCCTCGATTTCGGGCAGACCTTTGTGTTGTAGTGGACTGCAGGGAGTGGAACGTGGGGAATTTCACAATCGCGTACCTGAGGTTCCAGCTCAGCTCCGTCTCGGAGTGTGTAAAGAGTTTTTTTATTTGCCTCGCTCAGCCGCTCCCTCTACTTAAACACAGCCTCAGTCCTCTCAAGGCCAAGGCAAGACAGCCAAGCCCCAGGTCAACCCAACATAGAGGGAGGGAGAGGAGAGTCTTAGAGATGCGCAAATATGTGCTGTTTTCAATTCGAACAGAGATTTAGGGGGCAAAGGGGACTGCTGAGCATTAAGAGTAATTCATAAACCCTAGAATGTTGAAAAAAGCATGTTATCAATAGCATTTTCATATTGACAACACATTCCACTCTGTGCCATAAAAAAATGCCATTGTGGAGGCTGAGAAAACCAATTTAATTGTCATCAGCCATTATATAATACTAATACTAATACTATAATGACTAGTGGTAGCTTGGTTCAACCTTTTGTTTTCAATACTATATGAGGTTCCATATTTATTTATAATATTTAACACTCTAAAAACCCCTGGAAAAGAGATATCAAAAACACCAGAAATGTAAAATGGTGATGGACAGCGGAGGAAAATATTACTGCAGTTATATGGGAAAGTTAAGGATACAAATAAGTGAGCACATGAGAGTAAACCATCTGCTGCAGCATGCTTTGTTCAATTGCCATTAGACCTGAGGACACAGATAGTATCTATGTAATAAACTTGGGGTGCTTGTGGCCTGTGCCATATTACCTGGAGCAACAGTAATTTCTCTGGAAATTTAGTCAACGTTCAACACGGCTGACCACAGTAACCACTGAAAAGTGTAAGCATCATTAAACACCCACTCGCATGCTAGTAGCCGTACAAGTCACCATTGCACCATGAGAAGTGCTGCCTTTCTACCGAAGTGTTTAGAGACATTCCACAAGAACAGTGAAGAGTGATTTCAAAACATTTCCACACTCGGTAGTCTGCTGGACAGGTTCTAGGATGTTGCTCACTGAACAACTTTACAGCCAATATTTTTCCTGTTGATTTTAAAATTAATTTTTAACTACATGTGTCTGCACGCTTCAGCTTCTGAGGTGATAGATAAGGCTAAGTGTTGTCACGTCATCAAAGATCAGGAGTGGAGCAAAATGATCCCAAAGACTAGTGCTGCTGAAGAAGAGAAAGAGAGAGAGAGAGAGAATCACAGCCTTGGATAATGACCTCATTCCGGTCGCCAGAGTTTTGCGATCGAGGGCAGCATGATTGAACAGGAAAGAAGCAAAGCCTGCAATGAAGAGAAGAGGAAAAGGTGTGAAAATAAACCAAATGCTTTGAGGTGAGAATCATATGTAAAGACCAAATGATGCTGTGATTGACTACTTCAGAAGTCTTAGACACACCTCTTCAAGAGTCATCTAGTGATCTGACCCAGATGGTTTGTCAGCATTACATTTTATCAGAGGATTAGAAATATAATTAAATCCTTGTAGAAGTGGCATTTTCTGGTGTGTTTTGCGCTACGCTTTCTTGAGCACCTGTTGTGGTTATTGTCATTTATTATATGGCTCTCTGAAACACTTGATCTGTTGTTATTTTGTTCATTATTATTATTTTGTATAATTACCACTAAACTGTATAATTGACTTTTGTCCCAGGCAACCAGTTTGCTACAGAACTGTGCTAGATTCATGTTTTTATTTAGTTAGTTAGCATTTTGTACCTTCACTCTTCAAATCACGGCCCTGATCACCCTGTTTGGGGTTTTATTTTGTGATAAAGATGGGTTGACTGTTCATTATCCCTTACTTATGTGCTATGTAGAAAATTTGAAAAGAAAAAAGCAAGCCCTAAATCCCAAGAATAGCCTAAAACAAACGGTTGAGAAAGTCCAGAACTGCGTCTGTGGACTTATTTAACATCCTCACCTTGTTTTACAGGCTCTAAGGCTCGGATGTCTTGTGGTAGCTTCAAAAGCAAAATCAGCTTTCTAAATCTATTTATGCATCTTAATCAACTCCAGACAAACTTGCTTCAAGAGATGTTTATGGTTCAGACATGTTTGAGTGGGCTTTATATTAGGTATTTGTTCAAGGCTCAGATTCATTTCTAACTAATAACCATACAGAGCAAAGGCATTTGTCAGTTTTATGAAACCTCTAAAGCCAGCAACAACTTTCTCAACTATCCTGAAAAAATAGAGAGTATCTCCAGAAAAGCACCTCTAGACACTGAAACTGGCAGTTTTATTAATCAGTTAAACATTACTTTTCGAGATTAGCGTGTCAGCTTTATCGAGTGTTCAAATAATAGTTTCCTGTAGATGAGTATCATATTAGAAGCATTTGAAAGGTGTGGTTCAGATCTGTGGAATTTGCCCAGAACAAACAGGGGGGATTACTGTATAGACAGATAGACAAACCTGCACCAGCCTTTCCAGGTGTGTCCTTTTGCTAGAAAAAAAAATTAAAATCCACTTTAGACCTCAATTCTACTGTTAACCAACAGCAATATAGAATTCAGCGCCTGTTAAACCATCTAATGCTCCTTCTCTGTGACTCTAAATGTTTTACATACTCACGGCTCTCTTCATATCCACCTTTGTTTAGTATGTGGCAGAAGCTCAGCAGACAGACACATGCTTGCAAAGCTTGCACCAGGTTGAGAGGTGGTACAACTTTAAAAGAATCATTTTTTTTCTCTCTCTCTATTTTCTATTTAATTGATTTGGTCGGTCCCTCATATAGCCTATAGCAGGGGTAGGCGAGTTCGGTCCTAGAGAGCCGCAGTCCTGCAGAGTTCAGCTCCAACCCTAATCAAACACACCTGAACAAGCTAATCAATGTCTTCAGGATTACTAAGGCTATAGGCAGGTGAGGGTTTTTTTCAGGGTTGGTGTTGAACTCTGCAGGACTGCGGCTCTCTAGGACCGAACTTGCCTACCCCTGGCCTATAGCAAACACAGCACTTTTTATAAACTATACAGCCTTAGCAGATGAAGTTCACCCCACACATCATCAAAACTGTTTTAAGTTTTAGACATTACTCAATTAAAACCTGACACACATTTGGAGAGTTTTGAGGATTTAACCTCTTGCTAATTAAGACACCTGTCTGTATTGAAATATTCTTGCCTTGGCTTTAACCCTAACTTTGTGTTCGTTGATTTCACACCCAAATCAATCTCAGCTGTAATCATAAGATTATGTTAACACAAACAAGCTGAAACCATAACATGTAACCATCAACCAACTGTTTTTGTTGTTTCTGCCAAGAAGCCTTTCCTGTAAAATGTGATTACTTACCCACATTTTAGAGAAGACAAAAAAATGACTACTGTATGTACTTTATACAGCTTGTAAGAACAAGCACTTCAATAAGTTCACGGAAGTCTTTGTAGACTTTTCTCAGTGATGCAACTTGAGGAAATACATCAAGTTCCCTGTATCTACAAATGTAAATAATCAAGAATATTCATGAAAATTTGAAGCAGCTAAATCAAGGAAGCTTCCAGTGACGTCCTAATATGTAACAATATGGATCATGTTTGCAGGTGGTTCGATCGGTATGTCTGCACAGGTGGGAAAGCACCTCAACCTTTATCTTTATGACTGTAACTCTGTCTGAATGGAAGGAGGTGGGGTGATTTAAAGCACTTCTACTGCAGATGAATGTGAGCTGTAAATGTGAAGACCAGCATCACAAAGACAATGATCACAAAGAAGACAGACAGGTGTGAGTGTATATGAAAGGCAGAGGTGTAGGAAAGGTGTAGAAGAATACAAACCCGATTCCAAAAAAGTTGGGACACTGTACAAATTGTGAGTACATACATAAATACATATACATATGTAATACACAATTTCTGGCAACACTGTTGACTTGACTGCACAGACACTATTGGAAGAGAACTGAACTGAGCTGGATGATGAAATCACGATGACTTTAACTGATAAACTGACTGTTTTCTATTGTGCTCTTGCATTATTTTTCCTGTTTAACACTGTAAAGTTGCTTTGACACAATCTGTATTGTGTCAAGGACTATATAAATAAAGGTGACTTGACTTAATAATGTATATATGTACACACATATGATACTGTATATTCATGATGACATGATGCTCTAATGTCAATCACATCATTAATCACACTAAATTAATTATTTGTATTTTTGGTGCTCACCAAGGTTTTCCAATTTGATCACCATGAAGTCAAACTCAGCCGTGTGAGACCTGCCACATCCGCGGCCTGTGTCGCTCCAGCATAAATGACAGGAGGGTGCATAAAACCTCACCAACTTGCCACATTCGAACTGAAGACCCAGCGCAGACTAACACTCCCCACTCACAAATGTGTTGAATTTGTCTCCACTCCAGTGCTGTTGAAACATACGTATATGTCTATAGTGGAGAGTTTCTCAGCTTTGTATTTCATGCTGCCTTCAGCATTTGTAATTACAATAAACAAGAATATGACGAATCACATACAGATTTAATTGATTTCTTTCATAAGTTGCAGTGACTGCTCTAAAATATGAAACACCAATGTTTCAGGAGTTTAGAAAATGCTTTTTTTGATAACTCTTTTATTTCCTAAATGGGTTTTTAAAGATTAACTGTTTATTTCCAAGGCGTTGTTAGATTCCAGTGTTTACTGTCATAGCCATGTAAAGATTTGATTTCAAAAACAGTATCATAGCTAATTAAATATGTCTTGTTATGATTTTAAATGTTTTTATCCTCAGAATGATCTCAAAGTAAGTCTGATTTTGTGGTGGCTGTGCTTCAAAGGGGACATTGATCTTCCACAAGTTGGTATGATTCTTTAGAGTCTTCATGAACGGTCTGCAACATACTTTGGTTAAAATTCCTCCGTGGTCATGTAAAACAACACCCTTTTTACCTTGTTCTGTTCACATCGATTTTGGGGCTTGTGCCTTTAAATGCTAATGAGCTCTGCTCACCTGCCCCTTTCTTCTGTGAACAGCAAAGGCGATTTGCAAATAATCATAAAAAATATAAAGTGTCAGACTTCTTCTGGAGGTGCAGCTGGATCACAAACAATGGGTACTGATCTATCCTTGAGTTTGAACTTTTTAACAAAACCTGCCTTGAATTGTCCCTCGTTCAGAAAGCAGTCTGGAGTCAAATTATTTGCGCAGACATAAACAAATTTAGGTGTATTCAGTGGCGCATTACCAAACAAAACAAAACTAATGCACTGCGTCCTCAGTGGCTCTGATGTCGGGAGAAAATTAAGATTCGTTCTTGTACATCACAAAACTACAAAACACCTGCATTGCTTACAAGACATTGTCGCTACAGCTGTTCAAGCGCGGAGAAAATGATGGACTTTGTACAACTGGCTGAGGGTGAAAATATGATAATATTGGACAGTACATCAGCAGTTGTGGGCGGGGCCTGAACAATATGACTTCATACTGCTCAGAAAATCAAAACGGAGTGATAATTGAGACTGTTTAGGATTTGG
Organism: Sinocyclocheilus grahami; assembly: GCF_001515645.1. Lineage (NCBI taxonomy): Eukaryota > Metazoa > Chordata > Actinopteri > Cypriniformes > Cyprinidae > Sinocyclocheilus > Sinocyclocheilus grahami. The sequence continues at coordinate 72,042 of NW_015505733.1, forward strand.
GGTGATTAAAAAAAGGAGGGAATGGAGTTTTATCATTGTAGGGTGGTTGTGTCCACACACGAAGATACATTTATATGCAAACACCATGTAAAAGTGAATTTTGCATCCAATGTCTACTTTAAAATTGAAATATAATCTTAATTCAAGTGATAAAGGATTTCGAAAGTGTGACAGTAATCAGTATTGAGTACTACTGTAAGGTTTACCCTGCCTGGTTTACATGTTTGAAAATGATAAACAATTGAAAACATTAGAAATTTAGAAAAGTAATCAAAAAGTAATCAAATGTAATCAGTTACATTACTTTAATAAAGTAATTGAAAAGTTACACTACTATTACATTTTAAGTAGGGTAACTTGTAATCTGTAACCTATTACATTTCCAAAGTAACCTTCCCAACACTGGATGTATATCAAACTATCTTCCGAGGTTTACACAATAGACCTCAGTTCTAAATATTTGTAAGCCATGTTGCTTTGGATTTTACTGCCTTTCTAACAAAATCTGGATTTTTATAGTCATATTCAAGCTCAATTTAAAGCTTTTAATTTCTTATTGGATGCTTAAAAATTTACCTTTTTCAGATTTATTATATGAATATGAAATATATTTAAATATATATTTACATGTATGTATGTATGTATGTATGCATGTATGTGTATGTGTGTATATAAACTGTTTTATGTTGTAAACTCTAAGTACAGTGTAGATTATGTAGCATATATTTAAAAAACAAACGATAAAATAATTTTTTTTTACTAGCAATAGCAAACCCTGTGTGTTGTTAGAATAACAAAAAAAATGACCATTTGCTGAAAGAGATATCCCCGGAAAAATATGGTTTTAGGAAATTAAACGTGAGAGAAAAAACAAAAAGGTTAAGTCTATTTTTTATGGGCTTTTTTCATTATATTACAAATTGGATTATTAGTGATGAGAATCACATCTCAGGACATTCCCTCTGCTATACAGACTGCTGAGCAATTCTATACTGCTTCCATCCAGCACCTCTGTTGCTTCCATGCATGCTTTCTTCTGCCATACCAGGAACTTCTAGTAATAATTCCATTTGTCGATCTGCTTTCTAGAGGGTCATTCCCATCTTTTGGTGTCGGCCTGAAATAACGTGTGCTGTGATGCAGGACAGGACACCGACAAGCAGCATCAGACAGACAACCCAATTAGAATCAAGCGTTTCCTGTCTCTAGGCAACCCTGGCACTGAGCATGACCTGAACCGGCCAATTACAATTAATCTCCCTGTCCCACTGACACTTTGATGTTGAAGAAATATATAATGACTTCCTCTGAAACACATTTACCTCAAAAAAGCCTCCACATCTCAACACCATTACTTAGCATGTTTTGAAAGGAAATAACCATCATGAGTGCATGTATGTGTATGTGTGTATATAAACTGTTTTATGTTGTAAACTCTAAGTACAGTGTAGATTATGTAGCATATATTTAAAAAACAAACGATAAAATAATTTTTTTTTACTAGCAATAGCAAACCCTGTGTGTTGTTAGAATAACAAAAAAAAATGACCATTTGCTGAAAGAGATATCCCCGGAAAAATATGGTTTTAGGAAATTAAACGTGAGAGAAAAAACAAAAAGGTTAAGTCTATTTTTTATGGGCTTTTTTCATTATATTACAAATTGGATTATTAGTGATGAGAATCACATCTCAGGACATTCCCTCTGCTATACAGACTGCTGAGCAATTCTATACTGCTTCCATCCAGCACCTCTGTTGCTTCCATGCATGCTTTCTTCTGCCATACCAGGAACTTCTAGTAATAATTCCATTTGTCGATCTGCTTTCTAGAGGGTCATTCCCATCTTTTGGTGTCGGCCTGAAATAACGTGTGCTGTGATGCAGGACAGGACACCGACAAGCAGCATCAGACAGACAACCCAATTAGAATCAAGCGTTTCCTGTCTCTAGGCAACCCTGGCACTGAGCATGACCTGAACCGGCCAATTACAATTAATCTCCCTGTCCCACTGACACTTTGATGTTGAAGAAATATATAATGACTTCCTCTGAAACACATTTACCTCAAAAAAGCCTCCACATCTCAACACCATTACTTAGCATGTTTTGAAAGGAAATAACCATCATGAGTAACATTGCTTGGATTATGATGAATAGAAAGTTCCTAACCAGGTTTCTGATCCCAAAACTATTTTAAGAGTCTTATTTAACAACAAAATCCTTGCCAAGCAATAGGCAATGATATTTGGTGCTTAATCTAGAGGTAAGCCAAAAGCATTCAATCCATTCAGGGGAATAAACCTAAATGTTTTATGCCACATCATATCATCACATATCATCATCTCATATCATATCTCATATATCATATCATATCATTTCTATATCTATATCTATAAGCTTCAATTGCTTTAAATCTTGAGTCCTGAATATGAAGACCTCAAACATAGTAAAAGACTGTCCTGACTCTCTGAATGATAAGTACATTTATGATTGCCCACATGTCCAGAGAAATGGACAAAAAGACAGCAAATGAGACCAGGAAGGGCCAGAATATGAGTTAAGGACACAGAAAGCTGTGGACAGCACATGAGAGCCTGATGTATCTCATGAATAAAGGCAGCGGTGGGGGTGGGGCGAGGATTTGGGTGAGAAGGCGACTGAGCAGTTTAAAGTCTTCTTAACCAAAAACATAAATGAGTCTGACCTTGTATGAAATGGCTCTGAGCACCATGCTCTGTGTGACAGATTGAGAGGTGAAGGGACCAATACAATGTGAGCTGTAACATACTTTTCTTTGTGTTCAAACTACTACAAATAGCCAATAGGGGGCGATATGGAGGTGTTCCCTAACTGTAGTAAGAGACCCTTCATGTACTGTTGTTGACACCACATTAATATCAGTGATTAGAGGGAAAAGGGGCTGCTAAAACAGATACAGGTGCTGCATTTTAAAACTAAAATAATAGAAACAACTTCTGAAAAGAAAGTAGACCCCCAAATTGTATTGCATAACAAAACTCTGTATAAAGGTACAACAAACATACTGGAACACCCTCAGCTTATATTAACTTTAGGTAAGAGTGACGGATGTATTGTCACATCACTTAGACAGATTTAAGTTCAAGGAATATTAGTATGATCAAATACAGAGGAAACACACACAAAATTTTTTAATTACATCTATTTAAAACACATACAACTTTTTATTCATTTTTTTTATTTTTAAAGTAAAGTAAAGGCTGGTTAATTAAATAATTTAAATGGGCATTTCACACAATAAAATCATTCAAAAACTGAACAACTTCCTTTCTTCCATGGAACACAAAAGATGACATTTTGACAAATGTTTCAGTGTTTGACCAAATAATAGAAGTCAGAGGTGTCCAGTGTTGTTTTGGTCAAACACATTCTTCAAAATATCTTCTTTTGTTTTCCACAGAAGAAAGAAAGTCGTACAGGTTTAGAATGACATAAGGGTGAATACATTATGACAGAATTGTCTTTATTTCTAGAGTAAATGTATGAGACCCTCTACAATTACTCTACTGTTATGATGGTCAAAATGACTGCACACAGAACATCCTCACAAAGAGACAATACATCAGTCTGCCCAGTGACTGAAAAACAAAGCTAGTGGTGCAGACAAGTAGAATTTTTCAGACTTCAAGATTAGTGTGTGTATACGCGAGAGATAGACGCATGTATTTGTGTGACAAAGATAAATGAGGTTTAGAATAAAGCAATAAGCCCCAAGAAGCCGTGGTTTACAGTGAATTTATAACAGCTAAGGGGCGTTGTTAGGCACGACGCGAAGCGGAGTATTTATAAAACGGTCGGTTATTCCATATACGTAGTAAGGTTTCACAAAAAAAAAACAGAGCAAATAAAGTGTAATATTAATAAAAACATTATTCTTCCGCCAAACAATGTAGTTCCTCAGAAATGATTGTGGTTCCAACAAAGTGGTTGCCGAGCATCACACAAATGTAAACAAAGGTGTATGTTTGTAGAGTAATTTACAACAGCTTCGAACGTGGCTCAACCAATCAGAATCAAGGACCGGAATTATCCGTTTTATAAAGAGATGCAACGCCTCAGCTGCACCCAACCCTCCAACACTGATCAGTAGATTCATCTGAGTGGCAAGAAGAACGAATGCACGTCGATCGACAGCTAAAGTTGCCTAATGCAGAAAATAGGAAGACGCTTTACAAACAAACAGAGATTCAGAACCAGTGATGAACCTTTTGAGTTGTTTAAACTCCAAATTATACATATACAGGCAGCTGTGAGGACATACTACTTCCTGCAGTCGTAGCTAGCTAACTTGCTATCAGCAGGCTATTGTGTAACTACTTCCTCAACAAGCATCCACTTTAACAAGCATAATGCAGCATAGATTGGCAGTTCACATCAATAACTCTTGTTAGGAGCATAATGACGCTGATGAGCAGAGATTGGTTCGTCTGTTTGGTTCTGATTAAAAGCAGAATCAAGATACCTAGAAGTACACACCCACACACACCGCCATCGGCTCTGATGGTGTGAAGCGCTGTTCTTGGGATGGTGATAGGCCTACTCGCCTTCATTTAGCAAGGACACGTTAGCAAGGGCAGCAGGTAAATAAACCAGCCTGCCTGCTCTAAATATAGAGACTACACTCCTGCCCTTCATCCACATGAGAGATAGAAAGAGTGAGACGAGAGGATGATAGATGGAGATACAGACTCTTTCTTATAGAGATTAAGAAAGACTGTGAAGAAAACAGAAGTCAGGAGACACTGAATAGGATATGGCAATAACCTCTGGAAGCCGGGAACGTAGCCGGTAGAGAGAAAGTTGCAGTACAGCAGAATTATACGAAATAACTGTGGCTTGCTAAAACCTGATTTAAAAACGTGTCATCATTTATCTTGTTCCACATCTGTATGAACACAAAAGGAGATACTGGAAGGGTTTCAGTTGTTTAAGTCTTTATTAATAAAGTCAGTGAGCTCCAAAACTGTCAAGCTCCAATAAGGACATAAAGGTATTGTGATACAACTGCATCCAACAATACAGTATATTGCAAGTCTTCTAAAACAACACAATCAGTTTTGTCCAATCAAAACATTGATCAATGCACACATACAGACTATATCCAGAATTAACACAAGCATGAAGGGTCAACTAACATCAAACCTTGCTGGACCTCGCACATCACAGGACCAAATGTCATGACGTTTGAGGTTTGCATTGTCATATTTACTGTCAGCTGTGTATATGTTCATTGACCGGTGTTTTAATTTGATTTGAGGGTGACTCAATGCTTAAATTTGAATCTGTTTTTCATACATAGTGATCACTCCACCCATTTTTTGAACAGCTGAAACATTCTTCAAAATAACTTATTTTATGTTCCTCAGATTAAATGATAAAATCATACAGGGATGGAATGATGTGAGGGTGAGTAAATGATGAAAATGTTTTGAGAACTATCCCTTTAAGTACATTCATGCTGAAAATATGACATACACACATAATAGAGTAGGTGAAAGGACATGAAAATGTCTGTGACCCAAGGCTTCCTCTGCACCATACCATCTGTCCCTCTCTGGCTCTGTGTTTGTGTGAAATATATAGTCCTCTGCGAGCCTTAAAAGGATGAGACAATTATGTCAGCTCAGTATTCAAATTCAAGAAGAATAAAAGACAGAAGGAAAGAGATAAAAAAGAAACTAATTTGTTAGATGAAACGTGTGTGTGTGTGTGTGTGATTTAGAACGTCTACTGTGCACCAGCTCTCTTCTGGGACAAAATGTTCTGTCAATCTAGCCAGCCAGACTTTCTAATTATAGGCTACAGACACAAGAAGGTGGAAATCTTATTAAAAGTAAAGATTAAAATTCCCTCTGCATATTAAAATCTCTGTCTAACATGACCAGCACTTATTTGCAAGCTCACAGAACATTACATTGCAAAGAAGCTCATAACAGTGCATGTGACTCAGGAAACAAGGGCCACTGTTCACTGTTCAATATAATACAGTAAATAGCTTTTGCACATAAAAGTTAAGAGTCTTATTTAAACTGTCATATCATCCTCATAACACATCACAAAGATGAATCCAAGTGTTTCAACACAGGATGAGCAGTGAGCGAAAAATCTCTTGGTCTTAAAGATCTAGTTTCTTATGACTGTACCAGTTCCGGATAAGTGGGAATTCCACATTGTCCAAAAAGCCCATTAGCACCCAGTAAAAAATGTTATCCTGTTTTGGTGATATTTTTTTCTTTTCTCTCTCTTTCTCTGTCCCTCTCCTTTTCGGTCTGGTTAGTCTTATTTTTACCTAAATAAGAGAAGAGCTGTTTGTGTGAGTCTGAGGTGTGTTATGTGTTATTGACTGTGTGTTTGAGTGAATGAGAGGGCAGGGGCTCAGAGGGGCCAGGGCAGCACAAGGGCAGAGCTAACAGCTCAGAGACAAGACTGACGCAGGTGTTGGCATCCTTAGAAATACCACACTTCATTTTGCATTCCCTGACTCCAACCTGTCTTCTTACACATCACACACTGAATCTAGGGCTGCGGCAGTGTCACACACACACACACACACACACACACACACACACACACACACACACACACACACACTTTGTCTGAGCCATATAAACTCAATCAGTCTTTCGACACAGTGCTACAGAAATGCTCCTGATAAGTGTAGTTTAGAGCTGAGCTTGCGGTGGTGTCTGTGTGACAGACGACCCTTGAGACAGCGTGCTGCTGCAGCTCAGAGCCTTTTACAATGTCAGCTGGGGTGCAGACATATCTCTCATCCACTGTTCCTCAGAGAAACAAGAGGGAGAAGATTGTGAAGATGAGCAGAGGGCCAGAGGAGCTGATCTATATGCTGATTTAATGGAAGTCTCTCATGCTCACCAAGACTGTGCTTATTTGATATATTATTACAATTTCAAAGTTATATTATTCAATTTTTAAATTTTTAAATGTCATTTATGCCCATGATGCAAAGCTGAATTTTCAGCATCATTACTCCAGTCTTCAGTGTCACATGATCCTTCAGAAATCATTCTAATATGCTGATTTAGTGCTCAAGAAACTTTTTTTTTTGTGGAAACCGTGATACACGTTTTTCAGGATTTTTTTATGAATAGAAAGTTTAAAAGAGCAGCATTTATTTAAAAAATATTTTTTTGTAACATTATAAATGTCTTTACTGTCACTTTTGATTAATGTACTGTGCCTGGCTAAATAAAAGTATTCATTTTAAGTGACTTTTTAATTTTATTGCCATTGGTCTGACAAATAAAATAGACAAATATACATTTAAGCCAATAAATTAATGATCATGGGTACTCACATTACTTCTACAAAGAAGCATATTACATATTCAATATCTATCTTTAATATTTATCACGTTTGGTATCAATCACTCTTTAGTTATCAATTAAAAATTGATTAAACATTTTATTTATTTTTTTGCTCAATGATAAAACCATGTTACTGGAAAACAAAATGGGAAAGACTCATACCTGCAATTACCTCATACTTCCTTAGTTCGGTTTCCTTTAGAAAATCATTTTCCAAATTACGCTTCATCCACACCATCTCTTTTAATAGCAGTTCAGAGTGTGTGAGATCTTTGGCCAGTCAGCAGCTCCTCTCTGCTTTAATCTCTATTTGATGTGATTTCAGCAGCCGTCTCTAATACGAAGGTACCTGACAGAATTACAGGACTGTTGCAGAGAGTAGCTAGATTCACTTTCTTGTGGCTCACTAAACACTGTTTGTTGGGCCAATGTGGAGCTGTGAAGTTTAGTGGAGATTATCCAGTCTACAGTTTTTATACAAGGCTTTGAACACAGGAAATGCACGCTAACTTGCTCTTCAATTAATTGAACTCATTCTAAGGTGATGCAGCAGCAAAGACCAGTGTTATAGGTTCTTTCACATATCATGAATGTGAATCATTTCCCTTCATTGAAAGCCTGGGAAAATAGTACTAAATAAATAAATCAATATGCGTCCAAACACTGACACTTATATACAAACTTGTAAGCCAGTAAGATGTAAATATAGATGATTATGTTTTGATGTTGGTATGCCAATAACTACATCTTTATGAATTTTTAAAATATCCTTTAGATCACAGCTCATTTCAATGTGATTAAATCGGGACAAACAGTCTAGTGATTTAGCCATTGATGTTCATCTATAATATAACATAGTCCAATTTTTAGGCTTCTTAATGTGATGCTTATTTCGTATTACGTTTCCAGTTTTACAGCGAGAGTAGCTTAATTATCAGCTGAGCAGAAGGTTGAATAATGAGCGGAGAGGCTGATGTCTAGTATTGAGGGGACTCCGTTAGTTCTGGGTGACAGACTTGTAAGGAGCAATTACACCCACCCAAGTCCTGTCTGACAGTTTTATGCTTTAAAATGTATGCTCCCTTTTTTTATATCCTCTATCCTTTGCACGGCTTTAAAAGCGAGGCGTATAGGAAGAGCGGTTGAAAGAAGAAGAAAAGGCAGAGAGAGACAGCGATCGAGTCATAAATGACGTCACCCTTTGGTCTTTTCGAGGATCCACTCGAGAGGAGGGATAATTATTACACATCTGAAAACAAGATTAATTCGACTCTTTATGTCCACAGAACACTAAATCTTCAGGATGAAGGGAAGCAGAAATGCAGAGTCATTGTATTTCACTTTCATACTCATTATGTGATCATGCCAAATGATTATAATAATTCAGTCAACACATTCATTTTGGGAACAAGTCCTGCCAGGACTGCACTAATATTACAGAACTAAAAATCTTGCATGGCAGTATGCTGTTCAGTACTACATGTGTACCTGTTATAAATGACTAAAAAGACTAAGACTAAACCTCATGGCCCTGACAGAGACGTGGATCAAACCAGAGGACAATGCTACACCTGCAGCACTCTCCAATAATTTCTCTTTTTCCCACTCCCCCCGTCTGACTGGAAGAGGTGGAGGTACTGGTCTGCTTATCTCTAATGATTGGAAATGTAATCCTTTACCATCTCTGAGTATCAACAGCTCCTTTGAATCACATTCAGCCACTATTACCCACCCTCTTAAAATCCATTGTATAGTTGTTTATCGACCCCCAGGACCACTAGGTTACTTCGTGGAAGAATTAGATGTGCTGCTCTCAAACTTTCCTGAGGATGGTGTTCCCCTAGTTATGCTTGGAGACTTCAACATCCACCTAGATAAACCTCAGGCTGCAGACTTCCATATTC
>NW_015505733.1:81658-92121 GCF_001515645.1 Sinocyclocheilus grahami
GCTCATCAACCATAACTCCTTCAAAAACAGCTAGAAACCTTGGAGTTGTGATTGATGATAAGCTGAATTTCTCAGACCACATTGCTAAAACTGATTCGCTTTATACAACATTAGGAAGATCAGGCCCTTTCTTTCAGAACATGCAACACAACTCCTTGTTCAAGCTCTTGTTCTATCCAGGCTGGACTATTGCAATGCTCTCTTGGCAGGTCTTCCAGCCACTTCTATCGAACCTCTACAATTAATCCAAAATGACGCTGCAAGATTAATCTTTAATGAGCTGAAAAGAATGCATGTCACACCTCAATTTGCACTGGCTACCAGTAGCTGCTCGCATTAAATTCAAGGCATTAATGTTTGCCTACAAAACCACCACTGGCTCTGCACCCATTTACCTAAATTAATTACTTCAGAGTTATGTGCCCTCTAGAAGCTTGCGTTCTGCAAGTGAACGGCGTATTATTGTACCATCTCAAAGAGGCACAAAATCACTTTCACTGACTTTTTCATTAACTGTTCCCTCCTGATGGAATGACCTGCCCAAATCAATCCGAGCAGCTGAGTCCTTAACCATCTTCAAGAAATTACTAAAAACATCTGTTCCACCTTTATATGACCCTCTAACTCTAGCACTTTCTATTCTATTTTAAAGGGGTCATATGATGCGATTTCAAGTTTTCCTTTCTCTTTGGAGTGTTACAAGCTCTTGGTGGGTAAAGAAGATCTGTAAAGTTGCAAAGACTAAAGTCTCAAATCCAAAGAGATATTCTTTATAAAAGTTAAGATTCAACCACGCCTACCTAAAATGCCTCGTTCTAACATGCCCCCACATATCTGAGCTGAACGCCGTCACTTCCTGTTTGTTGCTGCCGTGTGTTTTGAGTTTGAGCTCTGTCAAGTTAATTCTTTATCATCTATTTTTTATCTTAAAATAAATTTTATACACCATCATTTTCGTTTCTATAACGTGTGAATATATCCCCTATCGTATTCTACAACAAAAACAATCAGAGCGCCTTGTTATCACTAGTTCTATTTTGACTTCCGGAGTCCGCTATTAGCATATAGCCCGTTAGCATCGCCAGTGTGGTTACCGCTAATCTCGCTTACATTGCAAATACTCTATTCACACACATTACCATTGTTTTACTCACTGTTACTTGCTTTAATGGCAGATGTGTGTTTACCTTTGAGTGCAGATAAGGACACGTTCGAGCTGCAGGCCGTGGAGAAGCAGATCCGCGACCTGGTGGAGAGGCAGACCCAGCTGAGAGAGCGGAGAGCCGCGCTGGAATCATCCCAGGCTGACGCTCACAAGTCCGAGGTAAGTATACAGCGCGCGTTCTCTATGTTTCTGCGCAGATACCCGCGATCCTGAAGGGCGACGAGAGCATTGGAGCGGTCGTGCTTCACACGGGGGTTAACGACACCAAGCTGCTGCAGACGGAGACACTGAAGAGGGACTTCAGGAGCCTGATCGAGACGTGCGTCGTGTCAGGACCACTTCCCACGTATCAGCGAGGACACGAAAGGTTCAGTAGACTTTTTGCTTTAAATTAATGGTTATTGTCATGGTGTAAAGAACAGAAACTGCTCTTTGTTAATAACTGGAATCTTTTCTGGGAGCGTCCTAGGCTTTTTCATCGTCCGGGCAGAACTATTGTTCCAGCCAGCAAAGACAGATTCACAAATAACGTGCCTGATTTATCTCAACTGCTCTGTGTACACATAAATACACATGAACTAGACGAAATGACTAACAACATGGGCACTATCTTCTCTAATACGTTAGAAGCTGTTGTCCCAATCAAATTGAAAAAGGTTAGAGAAAAACGTACTGCGCCATGGTACAACAGTAATACCCATTCTCTCAAAAAAAAAACTCGTAGTCTTGAGCGCAGATGGAGAAAACTAACTTGGAAGTTTTTAGAATTGCGTGGAAAAACAGTATGTCCAGCTATAAACAGGCTCTAAAAGCTGCCAGGGCCGAGCATATCCACAAACTCATAGAAAATAAGCAAAACAATCCAAGATTTTTTATTTAGCACAGTGGCTAGATTAACAAATAACCAGACACCACCCGATCTAAATATTCCCTCACAGTTTAATAGTAATGTTTGAACTGATGGTAAAACTAACGACATTATTAACTGTCTTGATATTTACTTAGCGATTATGGTAAGGGGGGTTACATTTCCGACGTGTGCTTGTGGTGTTCGGCCAATCACAATGCACTGGGTCAGCTGGCCAATCAGAGCAGACTGCGCTTGTCAAAGGAGGGGGCTTTGTTGAAAACGACGTGTTTGAGAGAGGCGGGGCATAGAGGACCTACAATAATGTACAGTATTTGAAAAATAATGTGTTTTTTGAACATTAAAGCATGTCAACATATTCTGTTACACCAAATACACAAAATAATGATCTTTAAAATAGCATAATTTTACCCCTTTGAATTGTACTTGATCTATATTTATCTTCTTTTTTTTTTTTTAAACAAAAACAAAACAAACAAAAAAACACTAGCTTTCTATTTCTTCTATTTTATATATACACCTTGCTATGTGTACTGCGTTAGGCTAACCAAGACTTGTCATTTGCACTTATATATTGTTGCTCTTTTGTTAGTTTTGACTGCTTTGATTGTCCTCATTTGTAAGTCGCTTTGGATAAAAGCGTCTGCTAAATGTAAATGTAAATGCACTTGTAACCTTTTTGGTTCCTGCATACCCTTGTGCAGACCCTTTCCTACAGACTCTTTCCATTGCTGTCTACACCAATTACATTATAGAAATAGATGAGAGAAAAAAGGGTGGCCAAACTCTTAATTAATTTTGCTGCATGAAAGTGCATCACTGTCTATTTACCTTTGATCCAGTATCCCGGCAGTAAAAAGGGTGCTGTACTAAATCAAGAAAACGTATGCGTTTAGTCCGAATGCAACTTGATGCACACTGAAATTTAACATGCTGCTTCTTTGAAAGGTTATCGTGTGTTTATTTGACAAGTCTTTGGACAGGTTGATCACAGCCACAGGCCTCAGCTCATCTCAGTTTGGAAAGGCCAAAAGAATTTGCATCCTCCAGACATACTCGCCATCTTGGCAGGACATATTCGGAAAGTATGGGGAAACAGATTAAGAAAAATTTTTGATTTACACCTTACATTCAAGGCTATTGCCTGAGCTTTATCTGAACTCTAATCAGTTGGCACTTTATCAAATTTGGGATCAGACATACTCGTGTCTGTGATATGAATTACGTTTCTGGTTATGGTGAGAATTCTGGTTATGGCGAGAATGTCTCTCGAGATGAGAAATCTATAAATACTAAATAGTAAAGGCCTCCAGATAATGCAAATGTTATGTCAGGGATTTTGCACTCTCTGATTCCTTTACAACACTTACATTGTGAATTATTTGTAAAATCAATACTATAAACACTATTCCAATCCCTTTTCAAGGATGGGAATTCCCTTTTGACATAACTATAAGGCAGATTCCCAAATTCAGGCATCAACAAGCCCAGGAAGCACCGGCAGATATAGAAAATGACTTTTTTCAACACAATTATGTTTTTAAAATTCAAAAGATAAAGAACAATTAGCCAACCAAAAGGCATATATCCAGGATACTGCACTCTTTCTTATGATCGTATAAAATACGACAGCCCCAAATAAACATCATAAAGCAACAAACAATTAATAAAATTTCTTGGGTGAAAGCAAAACTTTCGCAACAGAACTCAAAAGTTTTGTGAGTGAACGCATAGTTAAGTTCCTGTTAAGTTTGTTTCCTGAGTGAGAAAATGATTTAGTTCCTGAGTGACATGTTCAGATAACTCTGACTGAATCATGAACTGATTCGGATCGCTAACCTGCATAACCAATTCATTGAAAGTCAGTTGAATCATTCAGTCAAAAACACTGATTCATTTAAATGAGACATATGAATCATTTACTCATCCTATGAGTTTTAAAAGGTAGATTCATTCAGTAAGGAAACAAGTCTTTATGAATTAAGCATTGAATCAATTACCGATTCGTTCAAAACACTCAATATTCACGAAAAAAACACCACTACTGTGTGTTGCTTGATGTTGCTGTGGCTTTGTTTGGAACTCACCTTTCATTTGCAAAGTAAAAACAGACAAACATTTTTTTTTATGAATTTTATGACGTTGCTAAAAATAACATTATGTTGTGTATTTGGTGTAATGAAATGTGTTTATGCGGTTTAAGGTTAAAAAATTATTTTACATTACTGTACATTATTGTTTCTCCTCTATGCCACGCCTTTCTGAAACGCGTCGATTTTTACAAAGCTCATCGTTCTGAAAAAGCGAGGTGTGCTGTGATTGGCCCGTTATCCAGTGCGTTGTGGTTGGCCGAATACCTCAAGCGTGTGACGGAAAAGTTACACCCTTACCATACTGTGATGCCCTGTCCGGCCGGAGCGACGAGACAAAAACATTAAAACCCATTATAAACTAGCCATTTGTTGCATCCAGTGGGGACATAATTATGGATTATAATGACTTATACTGTCTTTTTAAGCATTGCGTTGCATCGCGCAGCGTAAACATAAAACCATGTCTGCATTTGTGATCGGACAAATGACAAACAACAAACGCTACTCTACACTGCTCAAAACTCGCGTTTGAATTGTCAGTGGCAAATTCTTTAAATATAAAAAACGTACTTACAGTCTGTGAGTCAGAACAGCCGGCATTGTAGTCTACTCTACCAGGATCAGGAAACAGTCCTCCATAAAATGCGTTGCCACATCTGAATATTTGGGTTGAACTGTTCTGGAACAGTGTTGTAAATACAACTTAACCACTGATTTCTAGTTGTGTCCTCTTTTGGAAGGCCAAACAAAGTATTTTCGCTTTCGCAATGAAACACACTATAAAGTTTAACAATAAAGTTACGCCTTCTTTCTTTGCGTGAACATTTGGGCGACGCTATGCAAATCTTCCCACATCGTGACGTAGACATGTGGGGGCGTGTTTGAACAAGGCATTTTAGGGGGGCGTGGACGAGTCTTAACTTTTATAAAGAATATCTCTTTGGGTTTGAGACTTTAGTCTTTGCAACTTTAGGGATCTTATCTATTCACGAACAGCTTGTAACACTCCAAAGAGAAAGGAAAACTTGAAATCACATCATATGACCCCTTTAAAGTAACTCAATAATGAATTGTTTATTGAACTGTTGCATGCAATATCACACAATTGTGCTGGCTCCTTGTTATACTAGTATTGTTTTGTCTGAGAGCAATAACATTCCCATACAGAAATGTAATATATGACATGTATTGCCCTATATGTTATATATAAGGCCATATAGAATTTTCACATATGTACATTCTCTGGCTAAATGACAATATAAGTTTATAACATCCCCAGAGTAAAATGTATATATGCACATACATAAGCATACATATTTGTATTGGCTAGATATACACCGATCAGGCAATACTGATTATCTCTTCATCACGGCACCTGTTAGTGGGTGGGATATATTAGGCAACAAGTGAACATTTTGTCCTCAAAAGTTGATGTGCTATAATGCTTTAAAATTAGCATTAAGACCAAAGATGGCTCATGACAGAAATACACTTGTAATGTTAAGAAATAAGGTAGTAAGAGTAATAAGGAAAGCAAAGGCAGATTTTTTTTTATCACAATTATTGTAAATACTCATAGAAACTCAAAAACTATATGGAGATATGGAGAATAAAAAATTAACCGGGCAAAATAATATCAAAACAAGGTCAATTGAATTGAAGATTAATGATACAATTTTACAGAGCCCAATTGATGTGGCACAGGCCTTTAATCACTAAGTTTCACATTACAACAACCTTATTTATGAACAAATAATGCGAGACAGCTTTAGTATTAAGACCAGTAACTAAGTTAGATGTTGAAAAGGTAGTCATGTCTCTTAAGTCCTTAAGGGCTAAAGATATCTATGGTATAGACACACTTTTATTGAAACAAATTAGTTCCTCAATAGTTAACCCTTTAACACATATTATTAATAGTTCATTAGTTCAAGGGAGATTCCCTACCTCTTGGAAACCGACGGTTGTGGCCCCTATATTTAAGGGAGGTGACCACCGTTTAACCAGCAATTATAGGCCAATTAGGCCCAATCCCAATCCCAATTCTACCCCTTAGCCCTTGCCCTTTCCCCTACCCCTCCGTTTTGCGCGTTCACGTGAAGGGGTAGGGGTGTCTCGATTCTCTTTTGGTTGGAGGGGTAGGGGTAAGGGGAAGGGCCAGATAGCCCTTCAAACAAAGATTTTTTTCAGGACCACACTTCAAACGAAGGGGTATGAATTCTCAGCGTAAACCAGCTTCAGCGGCAACATGGCTGCCCAAGCGAATACAAAAAGACACATAAATGTAAGAATTTTTGGGCATTAATAAAGATTTTAACGAAAAGTAATCATTTGTTTTATGTTACTTTCAATCGTGAGTTCATATTTACGGTCATGCTACTCAAAGAAATGTTTGCAAAAAATCGCTAAAGTTTGCTAATGTCATATCATTACAGACTGCACGATAGTGCCACAACATATTTTTCATGTCTGATCAGGGCGATAACCACCATAGACACTGAGGGGGCCTAGTCCCCCCAATAATTATAAATCGTTAAACCCTTTTCTCAATTAAATGATTTTAGCAAATGGCTGCAATATAACAAAGAGTGAAAAATGTAAGGGGGTCTGAATACTTTCTGTACCCACTGTATGCACGTCTGTGCATTTCTCTTTTTAGAGTGAGGTTACTTTAAAAACAGCGATTTTATCCTCTTGCTGGAAAATATAATGTAGCTCAACTGTTATTAATAAAAGTCGTGGGGCAGCATTGACAAGTATCTTTGCTCCTGGATGTGCGAGCTGCGCGATCTCTGATGTGTGTGTGTGTGTGTCAGTAAGCAGCGCATTAATATAGAATGATAATTAAAGGCTCTAATGCACACCAGCACACCAATATAGGTGTGTGTATTGTAGGAGCTAGACGACGTATGATGACGTGTGATGGCATAGTAGTGGTGTCCCAATTCTTAGGGGAATATTTTCACCCCTACCCCTTGACACTCTGTTTCAAGGGACAAGGGGAAGGGGTAGGCGGAGGGGTAGGGGAAGGGGTATAAAATAGAATTGGGATTGGGCCTTAGTGTCCTCCCCACAATATCAAAAGTTTTTGAAAAACTGGTGGCTAAACAAATTATTGACCATTTTAATAATAGTCATTTTCAATTACTTTAGGATAAATCACTCAACAGAAACAGCTACTTGTTATTTTATTGAAAAGGTAAAAGGCATTAATGGATAAAGGTGGAGTGGTAGGGGCTGTATTTCTTGATTTACATAAAGCATTTGATACTGTAAATCATAATATTCTTTTACATACATTACTCAATTTAAATTTTTCGACAAAATATGTAAATTTAGTTGAATCTCTCCTCCCGTTCTCAGGTAGTAAAAATGTATAATTATAAATCCAATTCACTATGTTTTTCAACTGGTGTTCCACAAGGGTCCATACTGGGGCCAATTCTCTTTAGCATGTATATTAATGATTTACCCACGGTGTGTCAACAATGTAATATCATAATGTATGCTGACGATACAGTCATTTTCACGCATGGTAAAAATGCAGAAGAGGTTGCAAATAAGTTTGTTCTGGTAAAAATCATATCCTGGCTCAATCAGTGTTATCTGAAATTAAATGTGTCAAAAACAGCATGCATGTTCTTTTCTTAAGGACATAGTGTTGATATAAAACAGGATATTCTCATTTCGGGAGAGAGATTACAGGTTGTTTCGGAATATAAATACTTAGGGGTCCATTTGGACTCATGTCTTGGTTTTAAAACACATATAAAAAAGGTATGTAAAAAGTTACAATTTTATTTTGTAAAAAGTTAAAAATTTATTTTCAATTTTAGTTAATTTTCAATTTATTAGAAACTCTTTATCAAACCAGGCTGCAAAGGTATATTTTCATTCTATGATTCTTTCTCATATTACTTATTGTCTGACAAGTTGGTCTAATACACATGCTATAGTTCTAAAACCATTGGAATTATTGTACAAACAAGCACTTAAAATTTTAGATTAAAATTTTTTTAGTTTTCACCATTGTCATATCTTAAATACGTATAACCTGCTTAGCTGGGAAAACATCACTAAGTTTAAAAATTATTTGTTTAAAAAATGTGTTTAGTTTATAAGATTATGCATGGTTTAGCTCCTCCTCTGGTTGCTTTGATTACATTTAAATCGATTGAAAACAGAGTAACTAGAGGTGCAGCAAAAGCTGATTGCATAATTCCACATAGAAAAACCTTGTTTGGTCAAGCTGTTTTTTCATTCAGAGCATCACATCAGTGTAATTCAATACCACAATCAATTAGAGAACGTACATCATTTAACTCATTTAAGCATTATTTTAAGAAATGGCTTCTTCATAACAACAATGTGAACATTAATGTTGTTTATATATCTTTATAAGCTGCTTTCTATTTAAATTTTTTTAATACATATTTCTTTATTATTTTATTGTCAGTTTGTATAATTTGTTGCTTGATTTTTGGTTGAATTTCGTTGTCAGGGTTTTTAAAAAAAAAATGTTTTGGCCTAATAACATCTGGCAAAGGGACTACCAATGAAAACTAGACTTTGGGCTAATTTGGGTACATTTACATTCATGAATGTTGATTAATGTACACTGTCCCCTTTTTGTGAAATAAATAAATAAGAGAAAGAAAGGGAGAAAAAGAAGAACAAGAAGTGGATGACGTAAAGGAACAAGAAGGAGAAGGGAGAAAAGAATGATATGGACAAATCTGTTAGAACTTGTTGGCATTGTGAAGGCCGAACGAATGGTCAGGACTATTGTCTCTGTACTACTACATGTCCAAGCATAGCATGGCACAGTCACCTGTGTTATTCAGAATTTGCTTGAGCTTTTTTAAGGGTACAAAACTCTTTAAAATGGTCTCAGGGGTGAAGCCCTATCTTGAGCGGAGCGGAGAAGAGCAGAGGCCTGCTTCTATCTCTCAATCTGTGCCTCTCAATCCCAATCACAGGCACATTGTTCTCACCATGTTGTGGAAAAGGCTTTTGACAGGGCACAGTGATGAATCACCCACGCCAGTCTTTCAGCAAAGGAAATAGAGTGAGCAAGTGAGCGAGAGAGAAAAAGAGGGAGCAAGAGAGAGATAGAGCGACGGGGCCTCACAATGTAAGGGCAGCAAAGAGGAAGGAGAAGAGAGGGGAAAAAAACATCAGCCACACAGCATTCAATTCATTTCTGTACCTCTTTCATGTCTGGCTCTTTTCATTGGTGCAACAGTGTTTTAAAGTTATTCGCTCCTTTTTTTCTCAGGATCAGGTTGAACAAATAGCAAGAGGCAGAGGCTGAAAGAGGAAGTGCTTTTACCTGAGCAGAGGTGCTGATGGCCATGAGCTCCCTGTTATGTTGGAGACACTTAGAAAAACAAACGTTAAAGAGACCCAATTCCTTAACTAATGAGCTAGCATTCTAAACTCTGTCAGAGTTTAGTCTGGCACAAACATAAAGCACCACATCAGTTTCTCTTTTTTAAAATTATTGTTAGAAGATATGTTTAGAAAACACATGATTTCCGGAGGCGAGAGGCGCATATTTTAGAAAATAGATGTTTAAGTGTATCTTAGATCATGTAAACATGTCAAAATCAATATTATATATATATATATATATACATGTACACACACATATATATAAATATATACATATATATATATAAAACAATATATAATAATATATATGTAACACAATTAGAGGGTCTTACCATTTGTTTTGGGGCCAAAATAAACTATTTAATTTATATAGATGTTCGTAATCTATATAATCGTTTTTATCTCAAGAACGATACTGCATATAATTTGAGCACCTTCAAAAGTTTGGGGTCAGTAAGATTTTTTTTAATGTATTTTTTTTATAAATAAATCAAAAAAAAAAAAAAAAATCTAATTCAAACTTTGAAATTTCGATTAATCAAAGACGAAAAATGTAGCACGGATTCCACAAAAAAAGTAAGCAAGTATTATGTGACACTAAATATATTACAACAGAAAACGTCTCGGTTACGTATGTAACCCTCGTTCCCTGAAGGAGGGAACGGAGACGTCACGTCGGAGGACAGACGAATTGGGATCTCGCTTAGAGGTACCAATCTACTTAGAGTGTAAACTAAACGAGCCAATGCACATTGGCATGCGATTATTGCATCCAGCTGCTGCTGATCACAGCGTGAGTATAAGTAGGCAGCAGATGCAGCGCATATTCAGGTTTTCGCTGAGGAGCCGAGCAGGTGACCCGGCCGCTCAGCGGTGGTACAGGAGCTGTGGTGACGGGACGTGACGTCTCCGTTCCCTCCTTCAGGGAACGAGGGTTACATAC
>NW_015505733.1:92494-99949 GCF_001515645.1 Sinocyclocheilus grahami
CTGCGAACCAGTCTTGGGGACGGATACACCTGAAGATGCATTTCTGCGTGAGCATCTTGAACGGGAGCCGGTGAAGGGCCCGGTTCACGACGCGCAGGTCCAAGATAGGTCTCAACCCACTGCCTTTCTTGGGTACAATGAAGTAAGGGCTGTAAAACCCCAACCTCATATCAGCTGGAGGAACCGGCTCTATCGCGTCCTTCGCCAGTAGGCGCGCAAGACAGGGGCATCTGCTGCTTTCACTGACGAAAAGTGGACGCCCCTGAACCTGGGAGGGCGCCGGGCGAACTGAATCACATAGCCAAGCCTGACGGTTCGATGGAGTCATCGAGACGGGCTGGGTAGCTCTAGCCAGGCTCCCAGACACCGCGCAAGTGGCATCAACGGAACTACAGGCGTACCCGCAGTGGGGCAGCGCGAAAGAACGCAGGGACCCGGCCCGGGCGTCTCTTTGCCGGTCCGAGGCGGGGTCTGGGTGTGTGTAACACTGACCTGCGTTTCAGCAGAGGGTGCATGGGTAGTCCGTTGGTTCGTCCTCCCGATCCGCCCACTGCTGCTCACTGGCGAGAGAGGAGGGTGAGTGTGATATGGCTCTGGACCGTCCACAACCCCCCGTTCCCTCAGGGGACCCAGAGAAAGAAGAAATTTCTCTTTTGTCGAGAATTTGGGTGCCACTGACCGCGAGGTCAGGAAACAAAGGAAACAAAGGATTCTCCACCCGGCCCTCCTCCGGGGGAGGGAGTGGTGCGTTCACCATCTCCCGAAGAGAAACTCCCTCCATCTCTGGGTTGCCCGTCTCAGGGCCTCTTGCTCTTTCGCTTACCACCAGGTCTGGTGGGGGCCTGGACGAGCGGGGCTCCTCGGCACAGTTTTGCTGGAGGTTGTTGCGGACGCTGCGACGAGTGGGCGGAGGCGCTGCCACCGGCAGCCGAGTGGAGGCAGCAGCTGCACGCTGGGACAGGATGTACCTGATGGCCTCAGTCTGCTTTTGGGCAGCGGAGAACTGCTGGGCGAAGTTCTCCACCGTGTCGCCGAACAGGCTGGTCTGGGACACGGGGGCGTTCAAGAATCTTGTCTTGTCCGTCTCGAGTATGTCGGCCAGACACAGCCAGAGATGGCGCTCCTGGACCACCATAGTGGACATGGCACGACCCAGAGACCGCGCCGTAACCTTCGTCGCTCGTAGCGCGAGGTCCGTCGCGGTGCGGAGTTCCTTGAGAACTTCCAGGTCGTGACCACCCTCGTGCAAGTCCCTCAGTGCCTTGGCCTGGTGCACTTGCAGTAACGCCGAAGCGTGTAAGGCGGACGCAGCTTCTCCACAGGCCGTATAAGCAGTGTCGATCAAGGCCGACGAGTGCCTACAGGCCCGGGAGGGGAGCAACGGTTTGCCCCGACAAGTGGTAGCGGCATTTGGACACAATTGCATCGCAAACGACCGCTCCACCTGGGGGACTCCCGCGTACCCCCACGCTGGACCCCCATCGAGGGTGGTGAGGGAGGATGAGCCACTGGGCCGGTTTCTGGCAGTAAAAGGTGCCGTCCATGACCCAGCGATCTCATCATGCACCTCCGGGAAGAAAGGCACTGGAGTGGGGCCCTGAGAACCAGCGCGCGCCGCCCTGAGAAACCAATTGTCCAACCTTGAGGGTTCGGGACGCGGTGGAAGATTCCACTCGAGCCCGACACTCTCGGCGGCCCGGGAAAGCATAGCCATCATTTCCGGGTCCGTCTACGACCAAACCACATGCTTCCACCACACCTCCTCAAACCCCAGACTAAACAACATGTGGTGATAGACAAGTCCTAAAATTTGCTAGGCCTTCTCACTCTCGGCCTGCTGCCAACAAAATATCCTGCTTATTAGCAGACTAATTTCATTGTACGCCGGACTTTTAAACAAGCACAAAATGTTAAAACCATTCACTACATCTCTACAAAGATAAATTGTCTTTAATAAGACACAGAGTGATGCATAGTGAACTTCTCCTTGCCAAGTGCCCCAGGTCATTCCTTTTTTAACCATCTGAGTAATTATGCACTTTATTCTTGGGCCATAAAACTTAAAACTTTTGCGCAGGGTGAGTTGGGCTGTGTTGATAAATGGGCTTTGGAGTGAACAGAATGCTTAGCTGGGCTAGTTAAAGCATGCACACTGCACATTAACAGGAAATGGGTCCAGGGCCCTGACTGCCACAGCTGTGGCGAAGGGTTCGCCTAGCGCTTTGTGATCAGATACATATACATATTTCATATCTATTCAGGTCTAATCTCCCAACCCCGAGACAGATTCTGTTTGGAAAGCTAGTGCAAACATTGCAAAACAAAAAAGAATGCTGATAATGGTTGCGACTTCCGAAACTTTGCGAAACCAATGAGCTTTCTTGGGTTTTTTTAATGGCTTGTCTGAATCAACCTGTTGGGTGCTTTTTGTGTGAGAAAGATATTGCGCGCATAAAGGCCAACAAGGACGATGACAGCAGTAGGTTAAAAAGTGAGACGCACCCTTGGCTGAGTGGGTTAGAGGGACTGACACCTGGACAAACACTGCCGAAAGACTCATCTGTCATCAACTCCGAGAGTGAGTGAGAAACTCGGCCACTTTTTTCGAGCTACAACAGAAGGGAACATATGAATTAATTTAACACTTTGCATTGGTTGAGCTCTTTTAAAGCCAATATTATGGGTCAATACACATCATAAATTGCTTGAGTCTGCATCCTTGTCTTGACTATATGTTGGACTTCATTTGCCTTTTTGCTGTTGTGGTGCTCTCTGATCTCCTCGCTCCCACACGACTCTTCATTCAACGTGTCCGAGACATACACAGCAATTATCTTCAAGTCTTCACGTCATGCCTCCATTTCAAACACCAGCCATTCTGAATCTGAGATTAAGTAAGGCGCAGTAGGAGATAACTTAAAAGTCTGAAAACGATGACATGTTTGCATTCTTTGTGCCTAGTCTTTTGTGAAGCATACTTCTGAGGAATACTCTTGTGTGGCTGAGAATGCTAAGCCATTGAGGCCTAGATTCCACGGTGAGACTGTGAGTGTCACAATTACAAAAATCAGAGTATTAGCGACACACTAACACCCCTTACCCCTTAATACTTACACGGAGTCCGCTGACAAAAGAGTCATTATATGGAGCCTTATTCCATTATACACTAAAAAATCCTGGGTTATTTTTGTAACCCAAATGCTGGGTTTGAGCAATTTTTGGGGGGTTATTTTTTCAGTGTTTGGGTAGTTTTTGTGTTACCTGGCTCCTGGGTCAAATGTAACAACCCAATGTTTGGGTAGTTTTTGTGTTACTCAGATCCTGGGTCAGATGTAACCCAGCGGTTGAGTTATTTATAGCGGGGATTTCGCGTCTCCTCTTCACAAGAGAGCAGTTCTAGGCACCATCGAATTGATGCATTCTTCGGTAAAATACAGGTTTGTGTATACATTTTATTTTATCTATAAAATCGTTACTGTGCTGTATATTGTTCAATTTTATGCAGAGCAACATACAGGCACGCGGTGTGAATCACCTTTAACGAGTGTCGCGGTCTTTTCGTGTGATGGAAAAGCCTGATGCTTTGCATAAAATAAACAATTTTATTCATAAAGATACAGAATATAATACTTTGGACGTTAAAACATGTCCTCAGAGGTGTTTATTGGCAGGTTATGGAGTCACACGACTCCAGCCCGGGCACGAGAACCAGCGCTGTTACAGTGGAAACAGAATAACAGAGACACTTGAATTAATTCTGTTTAATGTTGAATTTTTCTTCTAATGTTTGTTAAACGAGTTTAAATATAGGCAATATGAATAGCCTATTAAAAACAATATAAACAATGCTGTAAATTATACACGAAATACTGTAAATGATATATGAAATAAAGGAAGTCATGCAAACCAGTGGTTGTGTGGAGTATTTTAGAGAAGTTTAGAGGATTTAAGTTAATCTGTAAACATTATTTAATGTATAAAGAAAAAAAAGATAGTAATATAGTAAAAATGAATAAACCCATTAGCTGGGTTAAATCAACCCATTATGCTGGGTTAAATAAACAACCCAGTTGTTTTTAACCCAGTGTTTTTTAGAGTGTATATTCCATTTAATTGGGATGTTATTCAATTCTAGGGGCATCTGCAGAACACACACAGCTATATCAGACATGCATCTGCCAAAAATGTGCTTTTTCAATAACCATCCGTGTCAAGTGTGATCACACCCTTCTTAAATTATCAAAAGAGCTTCTGCATGTGATATGAGCACCAATATGTTAGCTGCTGACTGTGACATTGAGTTGAACATAAATCAGCTAAGCACATCAGAGAATGAGCTTCAGAGACATTTCCATGGCAACACATGCATTGAAATTGCAGAGAGTGATTGTTTTCTGTCAAAGGCCAGCTACACGGACAGAAAACCTTGAGAGACCACGTAGATAGCACTGTGTGAATGCTTTCACTTTTCAGCAGCACAGCACTCGGACTGCTGTGCATGTAGAAAAGAAACTCTAAGCTGTTTAAGTCAGCCAGTAATCCAGCTATTAGTACAATGTGACATGACCACTGGGGACAATGAGGGCATGCTCATTCATTCATTGCCCCGTCAGCTTGATATCATCTCCATGTTATCTAAATCTGCTACCAGCAGAGCAATGGGATTCTTACCGTCGTTATTAATATGTTTGGACTAATCAGTGTCTTTATTACACCCTAAAGCTGCAGTAACAGGATTTTACTTATTTGTGAAATCCCCACAAATCCTCAGAATGGCTGCCACAGATTTCTGTGAATTTTCCTCCAGTCTTAACATCTATATTCACCAATTATTTAGTTTCTTGAACCTGAGTCACTAGACAACACCTGTGGAAAGAGGGGAGTGATTGCCGCTTGTTATATTTTTTTAACAACAACAGGTTTATAGTTGCAAATATTTGTTCATCATCTCTTAAATATTCTGCATAATTTGTGATATTTTGGTGAACAATGTAATACTGACTCAAGTATTTGACAGCAACAGGATGTTGCATTTAACAAACCTAATTGTTCTAAAATAGGCACAATAAAACCTGACGTGACGTGCAAATCAGTTAAGTACATAACAGTACTAAAATGCTATTAATGATGCTGAACTATGTAAACATTTTCAGTATATGCTTTGTTAAAATATATTACAAACAGAGTAACCATATGCTGTGTATTTTTTACATCTTTACAATTGGTCTATCTTTCAAAGGCAATTTTGTTAAAGACAACAATGAAATTGTAAAACAATAATTGAAAGAGAAATATAGAGTATGGCTATATGCTGTGTGAGACTAACTCACTGCTATATATAAGCTATTAAATAAGTGGAAATGCAGCGTGACAAAAATAGTGAATAGCAGCAGCAGGCTAGAGCTTGAAAACAGAAGAATCACACTGAATCAAAACAAAGTGTCCACTTATCAAAAATGTATATATAAAAAAAGAAAGCTAGCATGTAACATATAGTGAAATAATTCATACACCTTTAAATGACAAAAAATTATTATTGGTCCATAAAATGATTCCACTGTTGAGTCATTTTTGTGCAGCTTTGATATGCGGTACAAGCACAAACAGGAGCAAGCTTTTAGAAAGTTAGCATGAGGATTAACACCCCTCCTATGGTAAATCTCTGTACTGCATGGTGATAAATCACTCCACTTAATTTCATTACATTTTCCATTAATCCACAGCATTTTTGGCAGTCAAAATATTTTGTCTTAATGGTTTCCATACAGATTAAAAGCTTTGCTATTGCCCTTGTGAAAGTTTGAAATGTAAGTGATTTAAGGAATTTCAGGAATCAGGAAAGTGCATTTTATTCTAAATGTATAATTATCAGTGTTGATCCCCATCTACCAGCCTGCTTTGTTATGAAATTAATTTCTTCAAAAGTGTTTCTGAAGTCATCTGAAATCATAAATGTTTAAGAAATGTGGGTTACAAACTATTAACATCCACAGCCAAATTATGATCAGCTTCACTGAGAGCAGCAAAACTTACCCATTCTAAGCAGAAGTCATGTGATCAGTAATGGTGATCATTGTAACACTGATTGGGTTTGGGATTTCTGTCACAATCTCTGTGTCCCAATGTTATACTATCAATCCTAAATAGTATGTGAGATTAAAATAAGTGTGTCCCGAAGCATAGTATGTAAAAACAAGAGTATGCCAGAAGTCCCCGGATGGTCTACTATTTCAGGTCGATTTTAGAAGTGTGGATCGGTGCACACTCTAATGGCTAATATTACCCACAACCCATTGCGCTTTGACGAACATTCGGTTTAGAACAACAAACACGAATAAAAAGCATTAAAAACTACAAACATGGTGGATGCACGTGACCGACGGTTAAGTAGAGATGTTTAGATAAAGGGGTTTGAGTTATTAATAATCAGTGTTGGGCAGTAACTAGTTACTAGTAACTTAGTTACTGTAATAATATTACTTTTGCAGTAACTAGTAGTGTAACGAATTCGATCTCGATTCAATATTAATTCATGTGTATATACTGTAAAAATAAGGGGATAAAAATTGACTTACGTCATCCACTGGATGCCACTCTCTCGTGAACGTGTGTATGACAGTTAGCGCGAGCTAGAGATTAAGGTTTATAAAGTTGTAAATATGGATATTTTTCTTACACAAACGCATAGCGTTGCTTCAGAAGGCCTTTATTAACCCCCTGGAGCCATGTGGACGTCTTTTATTATGGATGCTGCAGTTTTTTGGACTTCAAATTTTGGGCTACCATCCACTCCCATTATAAAGCATGGATTAGCCTGGACATTATTTAATATAGCTCCGATTGTATTCATCTGAAAAAAAATGTCATATACACCTAGGATGGCTTGAGGGTGAGTAAATCATTGGGTAATTTTCATTTTTGGGTGAACTATCCCTTTAAGCCCTAGGGGATGACGTATCAATATAACTACATTTCACATGCCATAGGGGCATGTTGTCACAAAAGGTCAACGTATGTTCAACAGGCAATGATAGTGGAAATGATCAATAGCGTTTTTTTGTTGTTGTCGTTTTTTATGTACCAATACAGAAACTGTTTTTCAGAAAGAAACTAGATTATTTACAAAATATATACAGTGGGTACGGAAAGTATTCAGACCCCCTTAAATTTTTCACTCTTTGTTATATTGCAGCCATTTGCTAAAATCATTTAAGTTAATTTTTTTCCTCATTAATGTACACACAGCACCCCATATTGACAGAAAAACACAGAATTGTTGACATTTTTGCAGATTTATTAAAAAAGAAAAACTGAAATATCACATGGTCCTAAGTATTCAGACCCTTTGCTCAGTATATAGTAGAAGCACCCTTTTGATCTAATAAAGCCATGAGTCTTTTTGGGAAAGATACAACAAGTTTTTCACACCTGGATTTGGGAATCCTCTGCCATTCC
>NW_015505733.1:99961-102717 GCF_001515645.1 Sinocyclocheilus grahami
TGATTTTGCTTGACAATCCTCATAAGGCTGCGGTTCTCTCGGTTGGTTGTGCATGGCAAGGCTCACTAGGGGAAACGCATATTTGCATAGGTCCCGAGGCCAACTGCACGCCAGTGCGTCCATGCCGAGGGACCCCTCGGCCAAGGAGTAAAACAACTGGCAATGGGACGTGTCCGGGGAGGCAAACAGGTCTACCTGAGCGTCCCCAAAGTGCCTCCAAATCAGATGGACTGTCTCAGGGTGGAGTCGCCATTCTCCTGGAAGGGCGGGCTGACGTGAGAGCTCGTCGGCTGCACGATTGCGCTCGCCTGGGATGTGAATGGCGCAAAGCGACCTCAGATGCTTCTGACTCCAGAGGAGGAGATGGCGAGCGAGTTGCGACATGCGACAGGAGCGTAGACCGCCCTGGTGGTTGATGTACGCAACGGTCGCAGTGGCATTGAATTTATTTAAGACACGAGTTTCACAATTTGAGTTGAATTACTGAAATAAAAAACTTTTCCACGACATTCTAATTTATTGAGATGCACCTGTATATATATACATTTTATATTGTAAAAAGTGTGACAACTAACCCCGGTCTTTCCTGTTATTAACAAATTTATTAAATGTATACTGTAAAATCAGTCTATTCTAACTTATATTTTTATATAAATATAACATCAATCTTATTTCACTCTTATATATATACACACACACATATATATATATATTCATTACTTTATACATATTTATATATATTTATTTTTCACTCATTCACTGTTGATCACCAATAACTTCCCAGAAATATTCAAAATCAAAACAGACAAAAGGCAGGAAAAAAGCTTTCACACCGATGTGAAGTTAATGATAAAATACTACTAGTTCAGCTTGTGTCTCTGTTTGCTATGAAAATAATCAAAGACTAGATTCACACATACACCTTTGTATTACTATAACTATCCCTCTTCTTCTCAACTACAGTGTAAGGATGCATGTGCACTGCAATTTCAAGATGACAGTAGGAATGGAAATCTTTTCTAATGGTTAGATGGGCATCACTGATTGGGAGTACTCCCTTGTCTCCAGCTCAAGAAACCAGTCATAAAAGGATTGGACTCCTCAGACTGCATTGGCAAATAATAATTAACTCCCCTTTGGTCTCACAGACACAAGCAACAATTGACAAGGCAGATCTAAAGACCTCAAAAGACACATTACCATGTTCTTATGATGGATTAACATCTGAAAAGCATCCCAATAGGACCTTATTCCAGATTCTCATAATTTTTTCAGGCGGTGAAGTGGCTGAGTAGACAACAAAAGGACATTTAGTCCTGCAGTCTGTATAGTCTCTACTGCCATATATCCTATTATCATAAATCACACTGAGCAGAATGTCAGAATTTTTCTTACTGGGAAAATTAACTCTGATGAATCTGAAAAACATAATAAAGAGGAAGTGTGTGTGTGTGTGTGTGTGTGTGTGTGTGTGTGTGTGTGTGTGTGTGCACCAGCATTATATGGTGGAACAAGTTATGATTCTCTTTACAGAAAGATGGGTACAGATGCCCTTGCTCTCCTTATATGGTTTGTACATTTTATCATCTCCTCAGCAGAGATGTGTCACCGCACTGTTCTCAATCTGATCTGACAGAGTGCTGGTGTTTTCAGTGATACAACATCTTAGCAAAGTGCTCCAAAGATGAAGCTATGTTTTATTTATTTCATCTTTATAACCCATGAAAATAGACAGAGATGAAACTTCGTCCTAGTCAAACATGCTCGCTGGGCCTGACAGAACTAAGTTTTCACACTAATATGATTGATTTGCACCAGTCGTTATTCAACCATTCATTCAAGTAGTTTTGTAGCCATATTGTTTCATGAAAATTACATCTCATGATTGATCATGGCCTTACACATATAATTAAATGTCTCTTAGAGCACAAATATAGTAATGGTTCTTTACTAGTTTAATCTCAGTGCTTTAATAACTGTCTGAGCTGTAAAAATTCTCTGATCTGTTCCCAACACCTACTGGATCTTAAAGTGGTCATATGATGCGATTTAAATTTTTCCTTTCTCTTTGGAGTGTTACAAGCTCTTGGTGCATAAAGAAGATCTGTAAAGTTGCAAAGACTAAAGTCTCAAATCCAAATAGATATTCTTTATAAAAAATCCGAGTCAGCCACACCTACCTAAAACGGCTCGTTCTAACACGCCCCCACATATCTACGTCACGATGTGGGAAGATTTGCATAACGCCGCCCAAATGTTCACGCAAAGAAAGAAGGCGTAACTTTTATTCTCACTGTAGTTTTGACGCTGCAGCCATGTCGTGAAGATGCTGTGTGCTTCGTTGTGAAAGCGAAACTACTTTGTTTGGTCTTTCAAAAGAGGACGATATCCGCTTCGTCATGCTTAGAGCTGATCTGTGCTGGTCGCTGAGGGAATAAATCAATTTTCACCGTGGACGAAGCGGAGTCCAGCCCGTTCTCGACCCCGCCGCCTCAGCTCACTCTAGCCTGGCCTCAGCTCTCTCTATCCCGGCCTCAGCGCACGCTAAGCTGGGGCTTCCCCTCACGCTAGGCCGCTGTGTTTTTCGTTGTGAAAGCAAAACTACTTTGTTTGGTCTTCCAAAAGAGGACACGACTAGAAATCAGTGGTTAAGTTGTATTTACAACACTGTTCCAGAACACTTCAACCCAAATATTCAGATGTGTGCAGCACATGGACTGTTTCCTGATCCTGGAAGAGTAGACTACAATGCCGGC
>NW_015505733.1:103282-120420 GCF_001515645.1 Sinocyclocheilus grahami
CTTCCAAAAGAGGACACAACTAGAAATCTGTGGTTAAGTTGTATTTACAACACTGTTCCAGAACAGTTTAACCCAAATATCCAGATGTGTGCAGCACATTTTATGAAGGACTGTTTACTGATCCTGGGAGAGTAACGTTAGACTAAAATGCCGGCAGTTCTGACTCACAGTCTGTAAGTACGTTTTCATTTAAAGGATTTGCCACTGATGATTCAAACGCGAGTTTTAGGCAGTAGAGTAGCACTTGTTGTTTGTCATTTCTCTGATCACAAATGCTGACAGAGTTTTATGTTTACGCGGCGCAATGCAATACAACGCAACGCGTAAAAAGACAGTATAAGTCATTATAATCAGTAATTATGTCCCCACTGGATGCAACAAATGCCTCGTTTGTAATGGGTTTTAATGTTTTTGTCTCGTCGCTCCGGCCGGGACACAGCATCAACAGTATGTGAGGGGCGTAACACTTCCCTCTCACACTTGAGGTATTCAGCCAATCACAACGCATTGGATAGCTGGCCAATCACAGCACACCTCGCTTTTTCAGACCGATGAGCTTTGTAAAAATCGACAAAGACGGGGCATAGAGGAGAAACAATAATGTACAGTATGTGGAAAATAATGTGTTTTTTTAACTTTAAACCGCATAAACACATTTCATTACACCAAATACACAAAATAATGTTCTTTTTAGCAGCATCATATGACCCCTTTAAAAATAAACATTTATAATAATAATACTATATACAAAAAATATATACTGTTATTTTAACTGCTATTAGATAAATCTAATTGTTTTATCAGGACTTTTTGAATTGCCCCTAAAATACACCAATGCAGGACAATTCTGTGCATCAGTGGTTCACAGTACTCTTAGTACTGGAGTTCATTAAGCAATAGACATGATCTTGAACATTTGATAGACGTTACACAAATGAAGTGAATGCTCTCATAAATGTGCACTGATTCTGGATGAGGCTAATCACCACCTCCTTTTATCCAGAGCAGAAATTTACACTATACAGTTGCTCTGGGCGACTGACCACCATCAATATTTGATCAGGCCCCAACCCTGACACATAATTTTTTCATGTGACACTTAAGCTGCTGTGGAGATGGAGGTTTCTAGGCATGTCAGAAAAACTGCAATATTTTGTTCACTGGGATAAAAGATTGTTAGGGATACAAAATATTCTTTCTCTCGTATGTTTGCAAACATATTTCAAATATGACATACATATTGTAGATATTCAAAACAATGCACGCTGACCTACATCAAATGCGTGATTCAAGAATGTAAGCGCTCAAGGAGGGAATTATGGCCAAGGCATAGAATAATAAAACATGACCTTCATTAGGTCATAACCTAATGAGATTCGTTTTATTGCTTTATTGCTAAACAATGGTCAAATAAATCCAGCCAAACACTGATTGAAAGAGAAGCCAATCCAAAGATCTGCAATAAAGATGAAGGTGATGATCATTTATCAGCTTACTTCTTGCTCTTTTACTTCACATCACATTTTCTAATAAGCAGAAGCAATGTTCACTGTCAAATGGACTAAAGTGAGGTGACAAACGTTTTACTGATGTAGAACTCAATTAACAATTACCATCGGATAATATGGAGGGTGACATCAAGAAAGAGAGAAAAGAGAAAAGAATGTTCTGTTTGCCCAACAGTGGTATTTGAACGACAAGGATGAGAAAGGATTTGTGGTAAAAAGGAGGTGTGGTGGGGAGGGGGGATAGGTGGACAAAAAAAAAAAAAAGCACAAAAACTTTTCAATAACTCTGCCGAGTGTTGAGGCCTCAGCCTTGCCTGTCTGTTGCCCTGGGTGCGTGTGAAATGCTTCTAGTGAACAAAGTAAGCCATGGGCACATCCCAAAGGCCTTTGTGGCCAAAGCCTGGTGAAGAGGCTCTTCACAGCGCCAGCAAACACAGTCTACAGCCTCTCACTACAATTCTGCAGATCCTCCCATTGTGTCCCAACACACATTACACACTCGAGAGGGAAAGAGGAGAAACAAGGCAAAACTAATGAAAAGCTTTGAGTGGCTGCTCTTCTCGGAGCACACCCACACTCTAAAGCCCAAGAACTGGCCCAGATGCACACACGCACACATACCTCACTTCCAGCTAATAATTGCTATTGAAACACTTGTTTGCTGTTGTTACCTGCACATCCTGCCACATCAAGTGGGATGGTTTTGCAGTGGTATTACTTCAGTGACCTGGAGGGAGAGGCGTCCTATTCCTTATCACCATGCATCATGTAAACCAAAAAAAGTCTATTTCCTCCTCTCTGAAACAGTTAAAAAGAGGTTCAGCATCAAGTTAAGTAATGTGTGTGGGAAATGTCAAAACTGTCAATGCATCACAAATTGTACTGAGCAAACTAGTGCTGGTTAGTACAATTACAGTTTTCACAGAATAGTCCAGCCAAAGAATATGTGTGTACACATTCATAAGAGCTTAAACAGAACTGCAGTTTTAGAATTAGTGCAAAGCCTTTTACTTTTATTGGACCCACGAAAACAAGAAAAAAGTCAAGAAAAAATTTGAATTCTGATTTAAGTCATTTTTTTATATCTGTTCTTAAACTATGATATTGTCTTTAAGATACAATATGCTTCATCATGTGTCAGTGATGCAGACATATGATTTGTCAAGAAATTACTGACCTAAAACTAAATCTCTTCTATCCACCCCTCACCATTACACACGGCACACCATATTGCCAAATGACAGGAAATATTAATTGAGATTGAAAAATTCAGGAATTCAGGAAAAGATTTTTTGAGAAAGAAGGGGAAGATCGAGGTGAAGGGAAAGTAAATAGCGGAGTACAAAAGTGAATGGGTGAATGGACAAAAATACAGGACAATGGTGGTGAGAAGCAATGTTTTTTTTACATTAACAGATGCCCTCCTGTAGTTACATTGGGAAAAGCTACACATTATTTGATGAATGTGCACAGTTCAACCCTGAAAGAAAATGTGTCACGGTTTCCACAAAACTTTAAGCAGTGAAACTGTTTTCAACTTTGATGATAAGAAATGTTTATTGAGCACCAAATCAGCATATTAGAATGATTCCTGAAGTATCATGTGAGACTGAATACTGGAGAAATGGCTGCTGAAAATTCAGCTTTACCATCAAAGGAATAAATTACATTAAATATATGAAGAAAAAAAAAGAAAACAGTTGTTTTAAATTGAAAGAATATTTTACAATATCACTGTTAACAAATGCAGCCTCGGTGAACAGTACAAAAAAATCAATGTTGTGCACAGTCACCTCTCCAGAAAATCTCTCCACATCATATCTTCTCCTATTATGACTACGGTGCAACAATATGTATATTAAAAGTAAAATGAAAAAAGAAAAATTTATCTTGAACATCTAAAAAGCTAATTTGCTCAGATCTTGGTACAACTTGGTAGGAAAGCCTATATTTATTTTTGGAATTAATAATTAATGCATTATATAAAATGAAGGAAGGTCAGCAAGCCAGTCAGCAGTTAAGAACTTTAAAAATATGCACTGTGCATGAGCACAGCAGAGGGAGGCAGACATGTGGCCCTGAGTGCATTTTACTGTATTTCATCAGGAAAAGATATATTCTCTAAAAATAGGAAGGATGAAAAACTGGATGGAGAGGGAGAGTTAAGGGGACTCTGAGGTAACACAGGCCTGCTGATCTGTGCAGCTTAGATGTGCAAATTTCGAGACAGTCACCATCATGGAACAAGACAGAAGGAAGATGCTGAGTAATGTAAAGCTACAACAAATGTCACAATTTAGCTTTCAATGCCATATTAGTTTGTGGAAAATGTATTAGTATCAAGATAGTGAGATGTGGTATTACATCTGACTTGTGCAAATATGAAGTCTTCATATTCTTTACAAAACGTTTAAAGATTTTTATAAAAACCTTTTGATCAGTTGTTTTGACTCAACATTTTTGAACAGCAGCCATTATAGCTTCACAGCGCCAGCAAACACAGTCTACAGCCTCTCACTACAATTCTGCAGATCCTCCCATTGTGTCCCAACACACATTACACACTCGAGAGGGAAAGAGGAGAAACAAGGCAAAACTAATGAAAAGCTTTGAGTGGCTGCTCTTCTCGGAGCACACCCACACTCTAAAGCCCAAGAACTGGCCCAGATGCACACACGCACACATACCTCACTTCCAGCTAATAATTGCTATTGAAACACTTGTTTGCTGTTGTTACCTGCACATCCTGCCACATCAAGTGGGATGGTTTTGCAGTGGTATTACTTCAGTGACCTGGAGGGAGAGGCGTCCTATTCCTTATCACCATGCATCATGTAAGGCAAAAAAACTGCTGACAGTTTTATGGCAAAATTTCCTCCTGTCTGAAAAAGTTAAAAAAGAGGTTCAGCATCAAGTTAAGTAATGTGTGTGGGAAATGTCAAAACTGTCAATGCATCACAAATTGTACTGAGCAAACTAGTGCTGGTTAGTACAATTACAGTTTTCACAGAATAGTCCAGCCAAAGAATATGTGTGTACACATTCATAAGAGCTTAAACAGAACTGCAGTTTTAGAATTAGTGCAAAGCCTTTTACTTTTATTGGACCCACGAAAACAAGAAAAAAGTCAAGAAAAAATTTGAATTCTGATTTAAGTCATTTTTTTATATCTGTTCTTAAACTATGATATTGTCTTTAAGATACAATATGCTTCATCATGTGTCAGTGATGCAGACATATGATTTGTCAAGAAATTACTGACCTAAAACTAAATCTCTTCTATCCACCCCTCACCATTACACACGGCACACCATATTGCCAAATGACAGGAAATATTAATTGAGATTGAAAAATTCAGGAAATTTAATTGAGATTTTTTGAGAAAGAAGGGGAAGATCGAGGTGAAGGGAAAGTAAATAGCGGAGTACAAAAGTGAATGGAAGAGTGTTCAAAAATACAGGACAATGGTGGTGAGAAGCAATGTTTTTTTTACATTAACAGATGCCCTCCTGTAGTTACATTGGGAAAAGCTACACATTATTTGATGAATGTGCACAGTTCAACCCTGAAAGAAAATGTGTCACGGTTTCCACAAAACTTTAAGCAGTGAAACTGTTTTCAACTTTGATGATAAGAAATGTTTATTGAGCACCAAATCAGCATATTAGAATGATTCCTGAAGTATCATGTGAGACTGAATACTGGAGAAATGGCTGCTGAAAATTCAGCTTTACCATCAAAGGAATAAATTACATTAAATATATGAAGAAAAAAAAAGAAAACAGTTGTTTTAAATTGAAAGAATATTTTACAATATCACTGTTAACAAATGCAGCCTCGGTGAACAGTACAAAAAAATCAATGTTGTGCACAGTCACCTCTCCAGAAAATCTCTCCACATCATATCTTCTCCTATTATGACTACGGTGCAACAATATGTATATTAAAAGTAAAATGAAAAAAGAAAAATTTATCTTGAACATCTAAAAAGCTAATTTGCTCAGATCTTGGTACAACTTGGTAGGAAAGCCTATATTTATTTTTGGAATTAATAATTAATGCATTATATAAAATGAAGGAAGGTCAGCAAGCCAGTCAGCAGTTAAGAACTTTAAAAATATGCACTGTGCATGAGCACAGCAGAGGGAGGCAGACATGTGGCCCTGAGTGCATTTTACTGTATTTCATCAGGAAAAGATATATTCTCTAAAAATAGGAAGGATGAAAAACTGGATGGAGAGGGAGAGTTAAGGGGACTCTGAGGTAACACAGGCCTGCTGATCTGTGCAGCTTAGATGTGCAAATTTCGAGACAGTCACCATCATGGAACAAGACAGAAGGAAGATGCTGAGTAATGTAAAGCTACAACAAATGTCACAATTTAGCTTTCAATGCCATATTAGTTTGTGGAAAATGTATTAGTATCAAGATAGTGAGATGTGGTATTACATCTGACTTGTGCAAATATGAAGTCTTCATATTCTTTACAAAACGTTTAAAGATTTTTATAAAAACCTTTTGATCAGTTGTTTTGACTCAACATTTTTGAACAGCAGCCATTATAGCAACCATTTTTCTCTACAAAAATTTGACTTATTATTGATTAATTTACATATTATTAATATATTTTGGAATGCACTTTTTTCATTATAGCAGAAGAATAACTTGAAAGATACACTTTAGATATTACTAAACTTAGGGAGGAAAAACGATGTGGTCCACTCTGACATCACAGAGCATCAGGGACACAAATATTGTCACATATAATTATCCGCTGTTCCAGTTGTGTTCATGCCCAATCCAGTGAGTATGAAACACATCATCTGCCTGAGTATCTTGACATGATTTCCACACACAGTTCTGTAACCACATGATATTTTTACTCAGTTATCTGAAGCATGTCTCACCACCTCTCTATGTTGGGTCTTGTCTCTGGAAGGCTGGAGAAGCTTGTAAAAATATTCTCAACCTGCAAAAGAAAAACAACTTAGGTGAAGGGGATTGTCCTCAGTAAATGGTGAGGACAAATGATTTTTTTCTCTCTTGAGTGACAGACAACTTTATGAAGACATGGCAGCTCTATTTGCCATTGGCAAAAATGTCACATTGTAAAGATACAATACAATTAATAAGACACTGTGAACTTTGTATTGTCAACAGCACATATTTACATTTTATGTGTGCATGTTTGAGAACTTTTTTAGTCCAATAAACAATATTTTATCCAGTCACTAGTTTCATAAGAAGCTGAATAAAACATCACATGAATCATTATTTATTAGCAGGAAAACAAGTAACATGATCCAAAACTTCCAGCAAAATTGTACGACCTTCATGATCACACCTTAATGTTTTTCAGCTTGTGGTGGAAGGGAATTCTTGTCTGGTGATGTTCAACAAAGTCTCTGACAATCTTTGTAGCAATGTGGGTAATGTGAGACAAAAGTTACTCAATGGCATAGTATCACAATACAAGAACTAGTCTATATCAAAATGCAAAGTCATGGGGATTCATGCGTAAACCCATCTTCAGAATATTATGGGAAATGTCCTTCTAATAAGCCTAGAAGATGATAATCTCCCAAATAAAATAGGTGCAACGCTTGTTTATAATACTTAATATGCAGCACCAGACCAGCTGAAAGATACACATTGTTCGCCTCCTGTGAACTGATGGAAAAGAACCAGCTTTGAAATGTGATTTATGTATCATCTGTGTCATCCTGATAGTCATATATTCACATCATGGAGCAGCTCTGAAGCAGCTTTATGGCCAAACTGTGTTAAACAGTTTAAACAGCACATATCATTTGATGCAATGGTACCAGTGGTTTTTGATACCTTTTAGACTTGAATTATGACTCAGAGTGTCACAATGGACATCAAGATAAGATAAGAAGCATTAAGACAAGATGTGGTTGAGTGTTTTTTTTTTTATTAAAGCTGCATAATTCTAAAAAAACAAACAAAAAAACAATATAGAGCAAAGTCACGATATATCATGTGCACCTTCTAGAATGTTATTCTCAAAGGAAAGGAAATATGCTAATCTTGACATTTTGCAACTTTTGACCTAATCAGCGAATTTAAATAAGCATCTGACATTATAGCAATACACAGGATGTTAGCCTGAGATAGTTCAACCCGAAAATTACAATTCTGTCATCATGTGATCTCCTGCAATAATTATTTGTCTTCTGTGAAATATAAAAGAAGGTCTTTAAAAAAATGTCTCCGTTTTGGTCCATACAATAAAGGTCCAATGTTGCCTTCAAAATATCTTCTTTTGTGTCCCACCCAAGAAAAAGTTAGGTCTGTTAGTCTAGAAAGACTAGATGCATTGATCTAGGAATGAGTGTCTGTAAGTCTGAAAATGGCTTTGCATATGAAGCAGCCTCAACAGGTGTAGTAATTCACTTTCAAAAGCTATATGATTATGACTTTTAATTATACGATGCAGCTCTTTATGATGCATTTTAACTTTTCAACTCCTAAATATTAAGAGATTGCCTCTTAATTGAATTGACCCTCTATGGGTTTTGAAACACTGATAGTGCATTTACAGCAAATTGCACCTTCACTTGTAAAAAATGACAGTGCTCAGTGTGTATTTAAGTAAGACTGTGTGCCATTTGGAAAGCAATACGAGCAGACTCCATGACCACATGAAACACAACTTAAAACTGTCTTCAAAGGAGCAATGGAAGAGCAGCAAAAGCAAGCTCTGACAGTAAAAACAATAATTTAATCACATCATTATAAATATTAAGAAAAATTCGGATTTCTCTCATCATCTTTAAAGTGGCTTTTTATGATGTTTACTCCGTGTAATAAAGGGTTAGGATGATTGAGGTGTCATGTGGGTGGAACCCTCAGCTTCCCCTCGATTAACATCTAAACATGATGCGTCCGTTTATCTCTAAACTATCTGCAGATGCTGATCGCTCACACCGCCTGCAGCGGATGGATTTTACAGATTAAATCTTTAATTTAATTAACTCATCTTTGAGTTTGTGCCAATCACTTTGTATACAGATACCCAGGTGTTCAAAACATAAGGCACATCACAAATGGCATATGTATGGAAATGTATTTGTGTCTAATATGTAACAGAGATTTTAAAAGTCACGGCAGCATAATCTGAGGTCACAATAACATACAGGTTTACCGATGAGTCATGAACAATCTCACATAGTCAAAGACGGTGTTGTTTAGCAGCATAACATTATATTGCTGCATTATGCCTGTTGAAACCGGATGCCAAGTTTTCAGCCATATTTACTTGTTAGTTTAGGTCTGTTATATATTAACAAAGAAGAAAACATAAAAATATGGGAAGGTCACAGCAACTCCAAACCTGTCAACTGAACATAATTCTGGTCATGTTCATTTGAGGTTCATGTTTTAATGTTCAGAGAGTAGAGGCTGCACTTCATCCTCAAACATAATGAGAACTTGAACATATCCGACTAAGCATCCAATACCACAAACTCTGGTATTCATACCTGCGAAGCGTAGAATTACACGCACAAAACTGTTTAAGTAGAACCATAATGTGCTCTTGGGAAAGGAAAAAAAGGGATGAGCTTAATCTATCCTGTGTAAACCAGGGAAATTCCTATTGTTGGCAGACAGGCCTCAGTCCTCAGGCATTTAAAGTGCATGTCTTGGCTGCACACGACTGCCTCAAAAACACAGACAAAATACACAAGTTCAAAAAAGATAAAAAGACCAAAACAATCAGAAGGGTTGAAATGGTAAATCACGATAGTGAGGCCGAACTAAAGGATATCCTATTGAGAAGAATTTGTTATTTACAAAAAAGCAAGAGGTCTTCTGTAACATAAAGACATACAGAGAGAGAAAGCGACTTTCACTGCGTAACAGTGTGAGCAGGAGGACTTTAACATATTAAAGGCTAGCTCTGTTGTATGCTACAGACAGACCAGGCAAGTCCAGGCCCATGACTGTAAGCATTTAATAAATCTTCCTCTGAGGGAGGAAAGGCCTCCAGAGATTGATGAACTGCTGACAGTTTTATGGCAAAATTACTATTGTTGCACTGGGGGCACTCATCATTAGTAAAATCAATGATAAGGTATGATCTTTTCTTTTCCAACCACACTTTTCTAGCTAACAACAAACCACCCTCCTCTTTTCCTGCCTTTAATTTGTCACTAGTCTATCAGCATCTCACTTATGACACGCTGCAAGTTGTGAGGCCTGTCAAAGTGCTGCTGTGAGTTTGTCTCAGACGTTTGTACACCACTCATGCAATATTGCTTTGATCTTCAGTGACAAATGCTATAAGAAAACAATTTGGACTAATGACTCATTATGTAGACTCTCTAATGCATGAGGACAGGCAAATTAACTTAAAACGATCTCTTCAATTTCGGTGCATGCACTAAGCAGTTTGTCCAGAATTGAATGTGGCCTCCTCAAATATCATGCAGCGTGGCCTGTGTTTGGCTGATAGTCAAAAGAGTTGAATAAGGTTAAGACAACAGCTCATACTTGCATTGACCTGTACAATCTACCTAGTTGGGATCACTTCACTTAAAAATTCAGCACTAGATTCGTTGAGCAGATATACTGGCATTAATGTAACCTTCTGTAGGTGTCTGATTTGAGAATCTATTGCAGGTTGTGCAGAAGCATTATAATATTACTAA
Source organism: Sinocyclocheilus grahami (assembly GCF_001515645.1). Lineage (NCBI taxonomy): Eukaryota > Metazoa > Chordata > Actinopteri > Cypriniformes > Cyprinidae > Sinocyclocheilus > Sinocyclocheilus grahami. The sequence goes on from NW_015505733.1 coordinate 113,466, forward strand.
GAGGTGTGATTATGAATATGACTAGGGAAACTTCTGAGTCAAATGTTCAACTTGTCAAGGCTGGAAAAATTATAAAGCTCCTTATAAAGCATTTATAAAGCAATAAAGCTCAAAAACGAATGAAAATATCTCTTATGAATTCAAATATTTAGTCTAATTCAAGATTTATATTCAGTATAGTTTTAATTCTTTACCTTACCTTAACAGTTTATTCAATCATACACACTACGTGTTCAACTAAAATAAATAATAAAATAATAACATACAATAATAATATTATTCATAAAATATTTTTATGAATAACATATATATATAATATTATTTATTAACTAATAAATAAAACTGTAAAAAAATAAAATAATAATTTTAAACCTAAATAAACAGCATGTGACTTAGTCACAATTTACAAGAAATGTTAAATATTTCAACATGTCCAACATGAGTGATGCCTAGTTACTTTCCATTATTTCAGTCCAGTCTGCATTTTTAACATTAAAACTTCCCTCTCTCCTTAACCACTTGAGAAAACTTTCACAATGGTATATACATTGTAATTGCTATAGTGTTTGCTGAGTTTCTCTCCTCCCTGAGTAGGGCAAGACACAATAGTTCTGTTGCATTGACAGCTCCTCCGGTTCTCACTGAATAGAGTGAGAGTCCTGTGGACAGCAAGCAGACATAATCTGAACAGAACATGCATCTGCAGAAACGGGCTTAGAGTGGCCACAGACGCTCTAAGCTGGAATCCTTTGCAATTACAATGATGTGCTTTATATCCTGAGCAAGAGCACAGTGGAAAAGACCTTGCCGTTTCCCTGATGCGCACACTCAAACACACACACACACACACACACACACATAATATGCTCTATTCTCAGCTGACAACGGTCCGCCCTTAATGGGGATTCTGCTTCTGATGAGAAGCTGGTCAAAGAAAGGTCTAGACCTACCGCTAGAGAGAGACAACTAAAGAGACCATTCTGGACAGAGGAACACCACAAAGCATCCCCTCATTAGCAGTGTCCAAACACTCCAAGACAGAAACAGCTGTCTTTCAGAGAGCAGAGAAAGAGAGGGGTGTCAAGAAAGGTCAAACAGACAAAAGTTTAGTGAGCTTCCTTTCACACAAGTATCAGAGCAGTAGTCTTTAATCAAACCGAGGAATGCAACATAACATAATGATGTAAATATTTAAACTACATGATGCATTTAAGCAAAAAGGTATAAGAGGCTGTGCTGTATTCTGAATATAATCATGGCTAAATGGCAACAAGTGACATTGCTTTTAAAAACAGTTCAATAAAAAAATGGTTTTAATATGCAAGATTTTTAATACACAAAATTAATTAAAGCATTATTTCATTAAATATATTCATATATATATCCTTTTGCTACAAAATAACAGAATGTTGCTGTACAACAAAACTGTGGATGCTGTGCAGTGTAGTAGTGAACAGGTGTTTCACATAGTAGCTGCTGATATATTGAGGATTTTAGCACACCTGGAAAGCTGTTTTGACTAATCCAAAGCCTAAACTGCCCATATATATAATGAGACCCCATGCATCACATATAAAACTTGTTTCACCTTAAGGGAAAATGGTCTTTCCTTCTTCTGTCAACAAGTTATTAGTGAACTAAAACCATTTCATTGCAAGAGTAAAAGACTTCCTATGATCAATTTACAACTAGTGTGGGGTCCATAAGGCCTTTTCACTTTTATATTGAGTGCAAGAGACTTAATAGAACAGTATTGTGCCAAGCGGAGAGATATTTTGCCATTTCTTGTTGCAGGCTATAGTTTGAGATGAAACACGAAGGCTAGAGGCAGGTCAATTTCTGCAACGCGCAAGCTGATGGACAGAACCAATTTCAGCTTCCAAGACCTCCAGACTGATTATATAGCTGAAGAAGTGGTGTGAGGTTGTCTAGACAGAGGCGACCAATGAAATACCAGTATTAGAAAGTCAGCCTATGTAGGAAGTTCTATCCAATTATTTCTCAAAGTAGTAAAAAGTAAATGAGAAAAGTTTTCTTCATCCCTCAGGGGTAAGACATTTCTATACCTTCCCAAAATAGCTATTTCACAGTTCATAGCTCTGCAGAGTAAATTGGTATTGGATGCTACAAAAACATTTTCTCATTAACACATTAAACTTACACACACACACACACACACACACACACAAAGTTATCTGAGCATAATTAAATACTAATAATCACAAACCCTCACAGCTAAAAATATCCAGCCCAATGCTATACTTGAATAAATCACTGTGGTTTATTCCTCTATATCCGGAGTGATAATGATGACAACAATAGTTATTTATTATGACAGCTTAAATGACAGCACACAAACACTTAGCTTGAAAAACTGCATTGCTATGTATGTTTACTGCAGCCACAGCATTTGTCTGTTGTTTGCCAGAAAAGCATTCACCTGCTGGAAAGACGAAGGCTTACTGGCTTGAACTGATCAATCATCCATGTGCATTTGAAAACTGAAAACATTAAACAAAGCAGTTTAAGCATTTACAGCCAAATAACGTTATTATACACTCAGAACAACTAGGAAAACTAGGAGCAGCTTCACGTTTAGTTACCGAATCTCATTTAAACTTGTATAAACTTGCTGCTTATCACAGAAGATTAGTGTGGCAGATGAGAATAGCGTTTGATCTTCGTATACAGGACGTGTATGTATATGGAAAGTCCTATTTTGGATTTCTTTGCACATGTAAGACTAGCAAAAGAGGAATCTTTACATGACCTCGGCTTGAGGTCACTCTAAGTTTTTCAGCTGCCTACAGCAGTTAGTAACTCCATCCTGGGCCATCTTTTTTCCCAGAGAGGTGTGTCTATTTACTAAACGGGCCAAACGCAACCCTTCCCCTTGCTGGCCTGCTACAAAGCTGAAGTGAAATGCTGAAAGATGAAAGCATGACTGAGGCTGTCACTCACCCCATCTAAGCTACAAGCGTCAACGCATTCTCATCGTCTGTCACTCAAACAGGTGTGCAAAAGAGAGACAAAAGGATACAGAGTGAGAAAGGAATAAACAGGTCAGAGAGTCGACAAAGCTGGTCAGGCGTAGGCCAATTTAACGGTTTTATGAGTGAGTGTGAGTGTGTGTGTGTGTGACTATGCGAGATGTACAGCATGGGCTTTGATATGTACCCTCTTACTCAATGTATGTGTCAAGGTGATGAGCAGGAACTTGTTGGGTCCTTGATGGCTTGTTTATTAATCACGAGGCTTGTGGGCTAAGTCTCTCATCACCCCAACAGGTATAATTAAGCATTAAAGGGCACGCAAAGCTTGATGTGTCTGAGTCTAGCTTTTAGGTTTCATCCTTACCTCATCCACACCTTTTGATGTAAAACAACATGAAAGGAGTTTTGCAATGGAAGACATTTTGCGGGAAAGTGGAGTGATTAACTTACATTATTCGCTACAGAACTGCTGTGCTGAGTTATCTTTACAGACATAATATATTGCCAATATAAGAACAGATCCCTGTTTCCACCCTGTTTTAAATCGACACGCTCCTTCCAGCATCAGCAATTCGTGTATCATTCGAATTACGAGTTTCCATTTGTAAAAACGACTTCGCTCGTCATTCATGTGCATAAACTCGTAATTACGATATTTCCGAACTAGCTTGAGGACACACATACATAATAATCTGTACACACCGCTAATGAACAGTGTAGTGTGACTCCCGAGCGAATGACTCTTGAGCCGGTTCATTTTACTGAATCAAAAACATACAGCGCAACAAGCGTAGTCCAATTCCCAGCTCACAACAGTGCACGTTCACACCGCAGCAGAATGGTTGTCAGTCAGTATTGTAGTTGAGGCCTCAATACGGTTGCGTTCACACACTGTTCAGTTATTGAAAACCGCGTTCTCACCGCGAAATCACACCCGTCCATCTAGACTCAAAACCGCATTTTCGGCAAACACCTGCTGTGTGAACTGAATTGTAATGTTGGTCATCATCACCGGAACGATTTCCGTCAGTTTTGTGGTCTCCATTCAGGTAGGCTAAAAGCTGCTGTTGGTTAATTGATTTAACTGATGAATAAATGAATGAAATATGTTGCCACATTTTTGTTTGTTTAGTAATGTTGATTAATAAATTGTCTAGTTAAGGCCATTCGGTTGCCTTTATGCAGGTTTGGCAGACTGAAAAGTCTCTGTAACTATCCATGTAAAAATGGATAGGCCTACAGATCTATCACTGAAATTGGCTTATTTTCGCAATTGAATTGCATTTGTTTTTGTTTCTCCCCCAAACATTTATTCTTTGAAAGTATTAAAAAATCATTAATTGAACCATTAACTAGAATCATAATTTTTTTGTGTATTTTGTTGTGTTTCCAGTGTGTTACAGTAACTATCTATATAAATGTCTGCCTGAATTGAGGACACATGTAGGCTAATATCAAAGTATATGATATTGCACAAAATATCACACAAGCGGAAGCATCTTTAGGTCTTTGTTTCCATATTTCCAAATTGGGATGAGTGATTCATTGTAATTCCCCAACAGGAGAAAAATCCACAAGCCTGTTGACGTGATAAAGCTCACAAAGCTTGTTCACCCTACTGAAGGGTTATGTGAACTGGATCTCCTCCTCCACTTCATCCATCCTTTATTGATTCACAGAGCTGGATGAGAGATGCGGAGAGTGGAACATCAGAGAAAAATGTAAACACGCCACTCTCATCTGCCCTTGATCTTCCATTTCCCTTCCCTGACACGTGGATGGTCCCGATGGTTCAACACTGAAACGTGAGACAAAACTGTCAGCCAATCGAAGCTGTCAAGGCCCAAGGCATTTTTCTTCCCCCTGCCAATATTGTTCGTAATGCACCTTTTAACATTTGGAGAACAGAAAGTCAGGTAAAGGTATAAGCACAAGAGAATGCAGAATAGAGATTACATGAATGAAAACCATCTTATAAAAAGGCTAACAGGCCTTGGTCATGGTCTTATTAGGCTGTCAAGGCTTTTTTGGTCATATTTACTACTAATGGCCTACATAATGACTGTTGCTCTAAAACAATAAAACATCTGGAAGGATGCCAGGATTAAGAAAAAGGTGAGTAGGCCATTATAGAGTTAATGCCTTAGAGCTCTGGATGCCCAGGGGTGAGGAGAAGAGCTTGTGAGCTATGAGCTGTGATATAAGACATACAGAATATTTTTTAATTTTATTTTTTCTTCCTTATTCATGCTGTCGAAGATATACAGCTGAGGGGGTGTAAAGTGATGAGAGATGCACCTGTTTACCTCGGCACGGATGGCAGGGTCAGGCTGGCAGCCAACGGGCTGTCACCTCCAAAGGCTATCAACCAGTCATTACAAAAAAATTGGCATTTTAACACGCCACAGACGGAATCTCATTGAGGTTCATAACCCCTTGACTGTTTTTTAACATTTGAGTGTGACTTGTAAAGTAGGCTTTTTCCAAATCATAGATGCATGCATCATTCTACAGACAATCTTAGTGCAGCTCACAATACTTTTCATAAACATACTAATTAATACATAATGTAACGTTTTTATTAGATTTTTTTTTTGTGAAGTTTGAAATTTGTGAAGATTTGTCAGTGCCTAAGACCAGTCCTTTTTAACTTATTATATTAATAAGATTCCCTACATGCTGACATGTTAAGAGTTTCATCTTGTGCAGATTTGTTTAAACAAGAAGTCAAAACATATCCATCTTTCTTTTATTCACAGTGCTGAACAAATGCATACAACTTTAATAATAAAATGATATACGTATCATCAGGCTGATCGTTGTAGTGCAGGGCAGATGGTCATTTGGAATTTTAAATTTCCACTGACTTAATCTATATTGCAGCAGATGATGAGTATGCCATACAGATTCTAAAATTTTTACTCTTAATATGACAATGTGTTTCGGGCTGACATATTACTTTTATCTCTAGTGTAAAGCATCCCATCTCTTTAGTGTGAATGTACATCACTGCAATTCAAGGCAAGACATTTTGTTTTCTCAACATTAACGATCTGCAACAGAGCATATCAAACTTTCAGTTTTTTTCCCCCGTCACAACCTATGTCAAATAGATGCTTCAGATGTTGTGGTATGGATGAAGGATGTTTCAACACCCCATATCGAAACGCTATTATCAAGCGTCGGTCACATGTCACTAAATTTATAAGCACAGAATTTCTCAAAAAGATTGTGACTTCCACTGGACCTATTCAGGAAAATATTTGAAGCATCCAAAGCCTAGAAAAATCTACATTTAGACAGAACATTCAGAATCTAAATAATCCTTACAATTGTGTAGTGGAAATATGAGAAATATGATATAAAGTACATAAACAACATACTTTGGACAGCATTCTAACCATATTGACTGAGGGACTGAGGGTACAGATAAACAAACATACAGTAGAAGTATATTTCAGTATGAGCAATAAAAGGCAAAGTTCTATGGTTCTATGCACTGAATATTTGGTAGGTTGAAAAACAAGTAAATATGCACTGATAGTTTATCTGTCATCACTGTCTGAAATTACAACACAAGACTAAAGTAGTGCTCTCCTTTGGCACGACCTCAACATGCTTTGAAGTATCAAAGGTGTGCTGAATGACTTGCCTGCTGAACAGTGAGGCAACATGTGTCATTTAGGCTTTTTTCTTTTTCAAGAGCTGTGCTTATCTCTCCAATCATTTGGATATGGAGTGTGAGAGAACATTAAACAAAACAAACAAATGGAAATAACTGTCTGTGATTGAAGTCAAAAGTCACAGCAACATGTGAAATAAGCTGAAATGATGATGGTCATAATCAAAATAATACTGGCCAGAAGATTAAGATTCTTGAGGCACTTATTAATTAGCAATGAACGAATAACAAAACATACATGTGTGTGTGTACTTTAATATATACAATATATATATATATA
>NW_015505733.1:120564-126875 GCF_001515645.1 Sinocyclocheilus grahami
TGTGTATGTGTGTGTGTGTGTGTATGTGTGTGTGTGTGTGTGTGTGCTTTAATGGTAGACCATGTAGACCAGTTTATCAAACCTCAAACCACGTTCAACAGAATTTTGCATAGTTGCTCCATGCACTAAGATTGACTCTATCAGGCAAACTGTTTTGCATAGAGAGATAATTTTCGGAAGCCACAAATAAATCCAAACCAAACTCAAACTCGGGGCACAGCGCAGGGAGTTGGAAGGGTGTTGCCCTATGGTAGATGCGGAAAGTCCCCAATTATGTGATAATTCTAGTGAGTGGTTTAGGGCATATTTATATTTCTTGCTCAGAGAACTTTTGCATTTACGACATTTCACCACAAACACATTCCATCAACCCAAGGCAACGTCAGCCTCCATCATTCAGTCGTTCATTCTCTCAATCACTTGAAATAAGCCATGATTAATGTGGGACTTGTAAGGAAGTCTTTGGGCTGTAAACTTCTGCTTTAAATGAGATGAGTTAATTACCCTCTCTGGTTGCTTGTGAATATGTGAGAGGGGGTTAAACATTAATGATAAGGATAATAAATCCACACTCAGTGAAAACACAAATTTTCTATGCAGATTTACTCTTTATGCTTTTAACAGTTAGGGGGTTAAAGTAAGCAATCAAATCACCTTAGGCTATCCAGATGACTTTCAGCTCTTTATAAGCTTCTTTTTTTCATTACAATGTATTCTCAGTAGACTGAATCCCCACATGCCACACAGGTGAGATATCACAGAAAACTAACTTCAGTATACTATATGGTGGGCATTAGCACAGCTCTTCCCACACATCCACCCAAGTGCACAAGGCCTCATGCTTTAGGAGCTATAGTTTTAATCGCTGGCCCTATGTATGAAATCAGCAGGTGACAGAGAGGAGAATGAGACAAGCTCGTCTCTGGAGGTAAAGGAGACTCTCAGGCACAGCAGGGTAGGCACAGCTCCATGTGTTAATCTCTCCTGGGCTACAATTTATGGCCATTATGGCAGTCTATTTTCAGCCCCTGTGATGGATTCTGCTCAATTATTGGCCATTATGGGGACGAGATGGCTTCGCAAGTGTGTTGCAGATTGCTGGGCACCACTGCGACATTCAAGTGAAATCCACTTGGCACACAGAGCAAGTCCTTACAGAATATGAGAGTGAGTGCAAAGCATCCAGACTTATTATTATATGGCGTATAAGTGGATGAGGTATGTTGATGGACAGGAAGTAACATGTGACCAAAGAGACAAATAGTAAAAGCATCACTTGCAATGTTATTGATACACAAGCCATCACCAAAAGTATGTCACTGTAGTTTGTGTGCAGAGATGTTCCTCCAGCGCAGGTTGGGTCCAGAATTTATCCTCTGCCGTCTGAGCTCGGCCAGGCTAACTGACAATGAACATTTCCAACAAGCCATACACAGAGCCAGCCAAGACCTGTAGTACTGGGGGAGAACCCTTCAGACAGGTTAATCAAACCGCCTGATCGATTACTCTCAGCCACCAGGAGATTTATGGGAAATCCTTTGTGAGGTCCAAAAGCATGAGGTAATGTAGCACTTAGCAAATTAAATAAAAAGACGCAAAAGCACACAGTGATTTGCATTTCATTTTTAGTGGATATGTTCAAATTATTTCGCCTTCCGTCTTTACAGACAAAGACTGTTTTCTTTTCTTTTTTCACAGGTTAACTTAGTCAGCAATGACAAAAAAATAACACAATAGCAATAACGGTTGATGTATATTGTATTACATAAGAGAGGCATTTAAACTTTTATTAGAAAGAAGCACAGGAAATAATTTGGGAGTGGCTAGTCATCTCCACCATTGGAATAATTCATATCATTTCCACCACTGAAATTATTAACATATGCTCCATTATTCAGTACAGGGCAATATTTTATAACTCTTGCCCTCTCCATATGAATACCAACCTCAGTGTAAACTGGAGCTTAATCCTAATCATATCTTTATTAGTTGCATCAAATGTAGTTATTTGGTGAGAATTTGAGCTTGAAATTTGAAGTCTTCAAAAAGAAGAAATCCTGTCACTCTAAACTGTCAGCTATGGGTAAAAAAAAAAAAACTTTTTAAAAATGAATGAATTATTAATTCTTTCTTTCTTTCCAGCCACTAAGTCATACAAGAAGGGGCTTTTGTGCTGTGTGTCCAATGCTTCTAAAACATAAATGATCAACAATCCTTGGGGAATTTCTTCACTGATGTTTCAAATTATTCAGTAATACATATTACACTATTCATCTCAAACATTTAAACAAGCTCTCTCCTTGATGATCTTTTCCCACTTTCATCTGAACATGTTGTTGTTCAGATTATGCCTGCCCTGAGCAGAGATAAATCCCTTCTCCCTTTTAAGCTGCCTGTGCCTTGCAAAGTTTGCACAGAAGTTCAGCATAGGTTTCCTATTCAAAACATCACACCAACAGACCCCACAGCCTTTATTTCTTAGGTCATCGACACATTGCATGGTAAGGTGAGTCCCCTGTTTTTTCAGAACAGGTAAAAAGGTTCACAGAGAAGAAAGTTAAATAGAAAGCTCTTTAAACTGGTATTTATAGAGACGAAGAAAACAAACAGAGACCCTGTTGAAAATGAAAACACGTAAGATCCATTTCGATGACAGTTGGAAGAAAGCGGCTTTTATGGAGAGACTTGACTGTACTTCTTTTTGAAAACTGTGATTATTTACTTAAAAACACAAATGATGGGCCTCAAGTAATGGGGATTGAGGAAGACAGGTTTTGATTGAACACTCAGAGGATAAATTCCTCACAAATAAATTGCTCCACACCTTTGTCTGTTGCATTAAAGGCCAAAGGCTGTGCTTTTCTTGTACTAATCTCAAGAATGCATGAGTCTATAGAAAAAAAGCATGATGGTTTTTCTCTGTCACACTGAGAAAGAAGTCCAATGTTCTTTTTGAAGACACCCACTTTTATTGATGTGATAGGTGACCCAGTAATAGGTGCTAAACATAGCCAGTTGTTCTAACCTTGTGTTGTTCTCACCAATTTATTGGACTTTCTGAATTATCAAATAAGGGACCGTTACATTATGATCACTGATGTGTGTTTTTCTCTAATGTTGTTTTTTTAACATCATAGAAATGACCTCTTTGAGACTCTTGAGCTCATGGTTCAGGTATGAACAAAGAAGCTTTGAGGAATTCAGCATTTGACGACAGCTCGATGATGAGATCCTCCAGCTCATTGTAGACAGTACATGTGTTTTACCCATTGACCTTATTCATATAAAGTTCATATTTAGGGCTGTAACAGAATTAAAAAGCTAAAAAAATTAATAAAATAAATAATAATAATAAAAAAACTTTTAATCATATGGAAAAAGAAATCTACAGGCCTAATAAAAGTATGAGTTCTTTTTGGAATAAAAAAATAATAACAATAAGGACAGAAGACATGTAATACAAGTTCTTCAACACTCTTAAAAATAAAGGTTCTTATTTGGCATCTGTATTTCCATGCACTTTTCCATTCTACAAAATGCTCTTCATAAAGGAAAAGGGTTCTTTAGATTATAAAAATGTTTTTCACACTAAGAAAAAATAGTTCTTTATGGGCATTTCTGCAAAAAACTCATTTGGAATCTTTATATTTAAGAGTGAAAACAGCGTACATAGCATTCAAAGTAAACTATATATTTTATACATAGGCTAGCATACATTGGCTATGCACATGATTTTCCCCTCAAACCAGTCAATTGCACACTTTGTCCCACAGCTGATTTCATTGGTCACCGCAATCATGTCACATGTCAAGAAAATTTCAGAGTTGAGAAAAAATGATGGATGAATCTTATCATAGAAAGAAATCATGTTGGACAAGCTCGACTAAGGTTTTTCCGGCATGCATAGAATGAGGAGTGTGAATGTTGAAATGACCTTTTTTTTTTATTGTATTCTTTTTATTTTTTTTGACAAGATAAAGAGAAAGGGAGGGCGGTTGGTGTTTAATGTTCTGTTTTCACCATTTGTTCACCATTGTAGTGACGACTGTAGCTTGAGCTTAGATTGAGGATGGGGTAACAAAATAATAAATGCTTTTTAAAAAGTCCATAAACTTGACATGGTTGTTTCTTAGTTTCCTTAGCCAAATAATTATTGTGCATATGCAAAATAAACACCATTGTTTTCAGACCTCAGATAGTAAATGTTTTAAAAACATATTTTTGAATTTAAATTTGTAAAATATTTCCTCTATTGAACTCATCATTCATAATAGGTATATATATTGACAATCAGGAATACTAAATGAGCTCGTGGGAACTTCACACTGAGTTGAATGGAACTTCGTTGCATAGCTACCAAGTAAACAACACTGTTTCTGAGGAAAAGCAATGCCGCGGGTGAGGTGCTTTTCTTTTCTTCACTCGTTTTGAGGATCATCTCTGCGTTGTTAAGCTAGTTTGAGAGGGTGACTTGTAAGGTTATCAAAATGCGTCGCTGCTTATTTTACGCCTCACAATTTAAGAGACCGTTCCCGCAAGTCGCCGTGCTCTCGTTAGCTGTTATGGTTACTGTTCTGAGTCCACCACAGTCCGCTGTTGGTTGCCACGGTAAACAATTGGCCACATTCGCAAGTTCTCGTATATGTAGGCTATATCGTTGTAAATCTCTGTGTTCATATCTCTGTGAGACACAGCAGGTGTAAGATAAATTGACGTTGTAAAATAAACTGCATAATAGTTACTTAAAATGCTACAATCGTGACACTTTTATGAGGCTGGTGACTAAAAATATTTTCTGCTTTACGAATTTAGTCCTGCTCATTTAATCCTGTAATCATTATCGTTATCATCATAACAATATAATCTACCATTGTTATGGTAATCATAAATCATATGACGCAACGTTCAATTTAACAACATGCCATCTTCTCATAAAAAAGGAACCTGGTGTAAGACACACAGTCTCAAATTCCCAGACTCCCCATATCAATATGACAGACTTCAGCGCAGCTCTTCAACACACAGTTTAAGTTTAAAGGTTTGTTGGCACTGGATTGATAGCATTGGATTAAAATAGTCTCAGAATTTTAGTAATGCTTCATGGCCATTTGTTTATAGTTAAACCAAGAAAAAGAAAGCCAGATACGTCTAATTAGCATTGCCATTCATCTCAGTGGCTGATGATCGACTGTCGCAGGATCCCACAGAAGTGTGTGACTTGAAGGAGAATGTTTGTCTTGACTGAGTACTGACTGAGATATAATACATATCACTCCATTTCACACTTTTAATAACTCTTGAAAAATAATCAGTCACTGGTATAAAAAAAACAGTAAAATAGCTAGTGATATTTTTTGTAAATTGTTCAGTAGATTCCTATTTATTCCTAAAAGCTATTTAGTCAGAATACACAGTTACATTGGGATGGCCATCAATATGGAAACATGCTTTTTGCCCTTATACAGCAGTAGACCAGTAGTCTGAATTGGTTTACAGTGTATTAACTGAGTTTGACAGCTCCATATTCCTTAGGGATTCGGCTGTAAAGCAGAGCGCGGGGGACTGACTCTAGCAGCTATAGCACTACAGGACCATATCACATGAAGCATTCCTGTTCGAAACATTCCCCGTAACCTCCCCGTATCAGACACTTCCTATCCTGCTGCCTGTGGGGCTGCACTTGTTAGTAGGAGGCACAAAAATCACAACACAAGGCAGAGAGGAGAGAGAGTATAATAATATAATTATTATACTACAATACACACAACACAACACAACATATCTTGAGCAGCCACAAGGAGAAGAGGAGAGAGAGTATGTTCTGGATCGTGGCCCTCCACCTCTGATTCTTGGTAGGCTGCGATCATGGTGCTTCATACTTAGGTTTTGCTGAAAGCTCACCTTGGCTAATGTTCAGTTGTTGTTGATGATGATGCAGCCCAAACGATGGGTCTAGTGGTAGCTCCCTCGAGAAGGCTAACAGCAGAGGAGTGGGCAGAGGTCAAAACCAGGTCCATTCAGGAGGGAGACTCAACCCAGCCCTGTGTGATATGCAGGGAGGAGTTTTGTCTGCAGCCACAGGTAACTGCCCCCTCAGTTTTGAGCCAAATGAATTTTGAATGCAAATTTGACAGTTAAGTGCAATGATTATTGTTGGTACAAAATTAACGTTGTTCCAAAGTTGTAGCCTTTTGGTGATTTTTGGTGAAATACACCATTTAGCCTGTGTGATTTATGGCGCAATCCAACAAAAATTTTACAAAGTATTTGTCAGCACAATACAACCAACGAGTTTTAGCATTTAATGATAT
>NW_015505733.1:128159-134760 GCF_001515645.1 Sinocyclocheilus grahami
TGAGGTTTAGTCTTGAATGACTTGTAATAGAAGTAATAAAATCTACTTTGTTTACAGCAGAGTGACAATTCCAGAGACCAATAGAAAAAGAAAGTAGTGTATTAGTAGACATAAGCAAAGTGCGCAAGTTTTTAGGATTGTGCTGCCTACAGTGTGTGATGCATGGTCTGCGAGTGGTAGTGATAGTAGGGATCTGGAAACACATAGTAAGAATTGGTTATAAAAACTGAAAACAGAAGGGGAACAAGTAGTAGGAAAGAGAATGATTCAGAAGCGATACTTATGTGCCTTGCCGGTGTCCCTGCTCGGTGGAGTCGAACGGTAGAGTCAATGGTCTTTACACTCTTCGGTCTTCACACGAGGGCTGCCGCGACCTCTGCCGCAGTATACTAAGCTTTTTATACGAGACCAAACGCGATTTCAGCATGTCTCCACAGTAAACAAAACAAGCGTTTCCTAGCAACGACAACTGCGCCAAACACTGAGACAAGAAATAAATACACTTACAAGCTGCTTTTAACTTCTGCTGATTGAATGCTTCTCACAAAGAGTATTTCTTTACATTGTTTTGGCACTTGAACACACTTTCCTGTTTATCACAACAAGGTACGCGATACAGAACGAGACCAAACCTTTATTATTTGACATATTATATAAAATAATATATATATTTAAATGTCAGCCTTTTGTGAAAATTACTTGAACTAGTGTGCACTACGGACTACAGAAAACAACCTCTTCACAAAATGTGGTCTCAAAGCAAAGATAAGGTGCAGTTTCTATAAGCTACAGAAGACATGGATGCAGGATTTATAGCACCAGTATTCTTATTATTTTGGAACTTACTCATTTACTCACCCTCATGTTGTTCCAAACCTGTATGAATATCTTTCATTTGCAGAACACAAAAATATATATTTTGAAGAATGTTTGAAGAACCATTGGACATCTTTGACTTTCATGGTATGTAAAAAAACAACAAGACTGAGACATTTTTCATATTATCTTGTGTTCTGCTAAAGAAAGAAAGTCATACAGGATTGGAACGACATGAGGATGAGAAAATGATGACAGAACTTTTATTTCTGGGTGAACAATCCTTGTAAGGAAGACCCTTTTTTGAGTATGAAGACAATAATGGTAATGTTCTAAAAGACTCCAAGGAAACAACATATTTCTCTGTTTTATGCAGAAATGTAATGCATTACAAAAGTAGGAAATAAATAAGCAGTCTTGATTGATTCCTGAGAGAACTTAACCTTCCATGTATCTCCTCACAGTTACATTAACATTTAATAATTTAGCAGACGCTTTTATCCAAAGCGACTTGCAAATCCTTACATATTGTGTCCTCTTCTTTCTTTTTATCTCCATGAGTTCCTGCAGTGCCCTCCAATGTTCTGTTAGTCAACAGATGCCGCCGCTTTTTCCCATATACACATGTACACAAACACACTTTTTGTGTCCTGTAACTCTACAAATTTACCTTAATGTCTTGTAACTCAACAGTACTGTGAATGATGTAGTTAGGGCAGTGTGAAAGGTCAACAAGCAATTTTTACAGCTTCTTGATTCCCTTTTAAGATGCCAATCTCCTCAAGAATGCTGGGAAAAAAGACCAGCTGTTCAGAGCAACAGAGACAACAAAGTTGCCTTAGTCACATTGTGTAAATATTAGTCTGTGTTTGTGTCTATGTGTGTGTTAATTAGATCAGCTCAGCATTTAATAATAGGTTTCACATTATTTTACTAAGATAGTAATATATATATATATATACAGGTGCATCTGAATAAATTAGAATGTCATGGAAAAGTTCATTTATTTCAGTAATTCATTGAGATATGATTCTCAAAACAATTATTAATTTTTTGTAGGGATGAAGATGCATAAAAGTAGATCAGCTTATATAAGTTATGCATTTACAAAAAAATACTGAATGTCCAAAATATTATTAACTGCATAATACAAATTGATTTGAGAAATATTAATATTATATGAATATATAAGGGATAGTTCGTTACCCCATGATTTACTCACCCTCAACCCATCCTAGGTGTATATGACTTTTTTCTTCTTTCAGACGAATACAATTGGTGTTATATAAAAAAATGCCCTGACTCTTATATTTAAGCTTTATAATGGCAGTGAATGGTGAATGCACATATGACAGTTAGCGGAAGCTAGAGATTATGGTTTATAAAGTTTTAAATATGGATATTTTTCTTACACAAACACATGGCTTTGCTTCAGAAGGCCTTTATTAACCCTCTGGAGACGTGAGTATTTTTTTTATGATGGATGGATGCACTTTTTTGGGCTTCAAAATCTCAACCACTATTCACTCCCATTATAAAGCTTGGACGAACCAGGATATTTTTAAATATAAATCAGATTGTATTTGTCTGAAAGAAGAAAGTCACATACACCTAGGATGGCTTGAGGTTGAGTAAATCATGGGGTAATTTTAATTTTTGGGTGAACTATCCCTTTAAGTTCGGAACTACTGTATTTGTTAACAAGTTAGCTAGCTGCTTCACCTGCTCCTGTGTTTGTTGATGTGGTGTGAAAAGTTTGTGCATGAATACAGTCTAATGGAGACTGAATGCATGTAGATTATCAGACAAGCTGTTAGTGGCGGCTAGACTGAGCTCTATGGGCAGAAGACAGACAGTATGTATACATGTACTCTCAGCTGCTGTTTCTGGTGTCAAATCAAGAATAACACATCTTTTTGTACATAAACACATTGGCCACCTTGATCAATTCATTACCATGCTATATTCTGAGTAATATGCTGGAACACACATGCTATATTTGGCATTTGGCTTACTAGATGTTTATAGAAGCACTAATTAAAATAGTCAAGACAGCATTTTTAATGATCTTCTTTAATGATGTTTTTGTGATCTTTGGTTAGGTTCTACTCTCCTGTTCTCATGTATTTCACAAAGTAAGTCCATACAGATCCTTCCAACATCTTAAATTGGCATGGAGACTTTAATAACAACTTATGATGAAAATCAATCTGAGTTTGTGATTTAGTCCCTTTGTTCCACTAATTTCAGGTGTGGCTGAAGTCTTTTGAGAAGTTCTCAGGCAGGAAGAGCTGCCCGAAGTGCAGGAAGGAGCAGTATGAGACGAGGGGGATCTATGATGCCGCTCGTCTCTATCGGGAAAAGTGTGCTGTCAGGTAAAGATGTGAAGTTCATGCAGATGGACAATTTACATCCATCTAAATTGCCCCAGTTTCTCTAAAACAATTTTGTCACTATTTTCTCTCTCTCTCTTTTTTTTCAAATCTCAGAATACAGGCTTTCTGGCGTTGCTACCTTGTTCACAAATGGTACAGCAACATAAAGAAGTATGTGCCACCGAAAGACCAACTATTAAGATGAAGATTCTTTGAAAAAAAAGGCAACATTATTAGAGACATTATGACCAGTTTAGTCTGTTAATGGACACTTCAGTCTCATCAACAGCATTTTTTATTCATTAATTAGATCATTGTATTGTTGATATATTTAGAATGCTTATAATATTTTTAACTTTTCTGCAATTTGCCATTTATTATTCAGCAAAATGAAGAGGTAGTCTGAGAGAGTAAAGCCCCAAGTAAAAAAATCCAAATGAAAAAGAATTGATTTTGTACAAAATGTATGCATTTAGAAATGAAGGCTTAAACAGTTTGTTTAAATAAATGTTGTTTTCCATAGCAGTTTGCATGCACCCCTTGACCCTTCAGAGTGCAGGATACTGATAGCAGGTGAAAGTATTTAGAAGCTGTTGGTCAGGGACCTCACTGACACACGTCTCTCCCTGCAGCCCCCTCATTATCCCACACAGAAGTCCCCATGCATTAGCCCAGGGAAAGCAAAGGTTGCCATCTAGTGAGGCAGCAACTGTCAAGTCTTGGTTACGGTTCTGGAACTGACAGCAGGATTCCAGACTCCAAGCCATATTCTGAAAGTAGAGTGTTCTTATTTAAAAGCATACAGATGTATGCATTGACCCCTGTGACAGTATTGTATATGTTTGAGCATTGCCAAATCTGTATTAATATTGAATCTTTTTTCATTTGTCTGCTACACAGTAAGGTGTATTGTGTTGTAAGTATTGTGATTGCTGAACAACTAGCACCCAAATGCTCTTTTACAAGGCAAGTCAGTTTACAGTGGCAGAAATGGCAGTGAGAAGGGGAATTTATCTACCTTTACATTACATTTATTAATTTACCAAACGCCTTATCCAGTTCGGTTTAAAAGAAAGCTTAAACCTTTTTCTTTTAAAAAGCTTATTTTTAAAAGAAAGCTAAAAGCGTATCTTTTTAGTTTAGCTTTAAATTAATAAATTACGATTTGGAAGAATTCTACATATTATGTGGTCTTTTATTATTACTTGGGTTTCATTTCCATTTTTATGCATTTTATATATACTGATTTGATCTTTTTTTATTATCAATATAAACATGGGTTTCGTCTGATGTTATATTGATTATGGCATTTTTAATTGTTTTCATGTGAAGTACTTGGTGCTTATTTTTTATTGTTATTATTGTTATTGAAGCAATCTACAGTGCTTTCAAGGTATACATTTGATATTTTTTCCCCCAGGGATTTACAATCTTGGTTATGCTAGTGGCATGATATTACATTTTATTTGGCATGTGAATGAGTTAGTAGTGCATTTCTGGTTCTTGCATGTGTTTATCTGGACCTTTGGCACACCAGGAAGCAGTTAACTGTTTAAACAATGTGAAACAAATAGAGAAAGAATGCAGTATGCTTATTGCTTTGCTCTTAGATGATAGGTTTTCAATCAAGCAGTTGCTCAGGTACCTCACTAAGTCAACATATTAGAGAGTTAAATTGGTGACATTAAGATTGATTGTACCTGCCCTCTTTTTTCCCTGAATGTGAGGAGGCAGAGTTCACACTGCCAAATGTTGTTTGTCCTTCTTTAGGAAGGTCTACGTTTGAACTCTGTGGAACGCTTAACGTCTGTTTAATTACTGATCAAATAAAGCTATAAAGAAACCACTGATGTCATTCGCCACAGGATGTGTGTGCGTACCTGTGCATGCTTAATCTTGCAGGTCAATTTCTGGGATTGTCCAGAAAGTTTCCTTTATACATCCATTCATACTGCTATTGATCTGGCTGTTAACAGATTTTCATCGTCACTGTAAGACTCAGAATTGATCTGTTATGACGGAACATCAGCTTGCCTTGTTATGTCTGACCGAAACCCATTTTCATGTCATTTGTTTCCTTCATCAGTTTCAGGAGATGAACGACAGCTTGGTGCAGTCATGCAGCACAGACGTGGAGGCATTCCTGAACGATATCGATCGCTCTGTGGCCACAAGCCACGACATCCTGCGCCGCTTCGAAAACAAGTACATGAGTGTTTCTGAAAGGGAGGAGAAGGACTGGCTGGAAGCTCAAGAGAAGGTTTGCGATAATGCCACTGCTCTTTCACCTACACATGCAGACGGAGACTGAAATCCCAGTGTACCTTTATAAAAGAGCAACTCATCAATGCCTCTAATCCCTCTCTGCAGTCGCTCCTCGGTCCTGCCCTTCGCCCGACGTGCCGCCACCTGTCCCGGAGCGCTAGAGCCGCACTGGCGGCACAGATGTTCCGATTCAACAGTATCAAACCCTCCATGAGATGATTGTTTACCTTGCTAATGAATGAGTGGAAATAATCCACTGTGTTTACTAAAAAACACAAGCTGCGTGGATAATGCATGCCTAGCCTTTCATTACATGCAAGCTGCAGTGGGCCTCATTGTTATTGTGTTGAGGCAGCCAATGGCAGTGATCCACTAAAAAAGGAAACGCTCATTTTTTATCTTCTGGATGAGAGGTCTGGCAGATAACTTGAGACTCTCAAACCTAGAGTTAGCAGAGTTCAAGTCAGAACCAACCCTTTCCCACCCAGACAAACAGAACGAACAATTATGAAATGTTCTCGTGCAAAGCGATTGGCCTTTGCTGAATAAAGGAAGCTTGACAGTCAGTTAATGATTATGACTGCACACCTACTTTCTGCTAGACTCAACTGAACTACAACTGTGATACGAGCTGCACACGGCTGTCATAAATCTGCTAATCATTTTCCCGATAATGTAGCAGGAAAACAGGAGCTGTGTCTGGATCAGCATTTCAGAGGCCTAAAGAGCAAATGCTTGCTAATAAAATCAACACAAGGAAATAATAGAAGAATTTAGTTTGACGATTAAATACAAATTAACATTACCGGTCAAACGTTTGAAATAAGTCTCACCAAGGCTGCATTTATTTGATCAAAAAATAGAGTAATATATATATAGAGAATAGAGAATAAAAACAGTAATATTGTGAAATAATATTACAAATGAATATTTCTGTTTTCTATTTTAATATATCATAAAATGTAATTTATTCCTGTGATGGGAAAGCTGAATTTTCAGCAGACATTCCAGCATTTTTCAACATTTCTTATTATTTGCATTCTCATTATTGAAAACAGTTGTGCTTATTAATATTTTTGTAAAAACGGCAATACATACCATTCAGAAGTTTGCAAGTTTTTTTTTGGGGGGGGGGGGGGGGGGGG
>NW_015505733.1:135003-153671 GCF_001515645.1 Sinocyclocheilus grahami
GAAGGTGGTTAGTGTCATTTGAGGGGGGCAAGAGGGGGAGGATAGGAGGGGGGGTTATAAAACGTATAAATTTATAAATTTATACGTTTATAAATTGAGTAGATACATAATGTTACAAAAGATGTCTATTTTAAATAATTGCTGTTCTTTTCAACTTCCTATTCCTTAAAGAATCCTGCAAAAATGTATCATGATTTCAACAAAAATATTAAGCAAAAAGTATTTTTAACATCACTAATAATAAGAAACATTATTAATGGCTGTGTACCAATAATAACTGATAATAATTGAGAACCAAATCAGCATATTAGAATGATTTCTGAAGGATCATGTGACACTGACACTTTAAAAAAAAAATACAACCTTGTTGAAAAATACAACATGTTTGTCCCACAGTTAACCAGAGGAAATCTAGCACAACTTGGCACCAAGCACGATGCAGTCAGTTTTGTTCAGTCTCGATCTAGAACATCAGAATTGATAATAGTGATAAGTCATTTTGAATTTTTAGTTAAAAAAGGAATGAAATGTGTGAAAATGGTTGTCTGATCAAAAAAAAAAAGAGCATAGCAGCAATTTTGACCTCACTGTATCTAAATAGCAAATGATTGAGTAGCACTACTGATTGCTGGTGTCAGTGGGGTGAATGACACAAAGTCATTGTGCATTTTGAATGGTTATAGTCTCAATTCTCAATTCAATAGATCAATTTTCACTTCAATAGTCTAATTAGGCAATATCTCGTTCATAATCGCAGATGAATCGCATTCGATTATGAACGCGATATCGCCTAGCTTGTCAGTGATCTACGGCTCTGTGTAGTAAATGCCACTCCATCTGAAAGCAGGTGATGGCAATTTACTACTAATCACGGAACCGGCTTTACTGACGAGATGCGCATGACAATTGCATGCGATTAATTGAACAGCCCTACTTAAAAGTCAAGAATGTCCCTGACAGCACATTTTATGGGTAGTGCACAATTAACGTTTGATCCCAATAGGCCATGGGTAAAATTTGCAAATAGATACTGTATGATATATAGGCCTACTCTGTAGCTGACATTTTAGCACCTCACTGAAAGCAGCTGAATGGTAATGGATAGTGTAATTCTCACTAGCAGGCAGTATTACTGTTTGCCCATACTCACTTACGTGTTTACTACTGCCAATTCCTAGTACTGGAATGACTTTTAATTACACAATTACCTGAAAACTGACATTACTAATGATTGTTTTTCTTGCTTCCACCAGGCTGTCCAGCGGGGCGTTCAGGACTGCCCCATTTGCCTGAAGCGATTGGGCTCAAACAACAGCTCGTCTAAGGAAGACAGGAATGTCATATTATGGTCCTGTTCCCATCTCTTCCATGAACCCTGTCTGCAGGCCTTTGAGCTTTTCTGCCATGAGGTGAAACCCACATGCCCTCTCTGCCGGTCACACTATGCTAAAATGCTTGTTTCAAATTAAAGCTCAGTGTATTTATTAGATAGACTTGTTCTATTTATTTCCTTAATGAGACAAATTCAACTTCTCCCACATCACAGTGAAAGGCTTCAATTGTAATTCTTCATCACCAAAGAGTCCCCAAAAAAAGTCACAAGCTTTATTGTAAACTGAAGTGGAATACAAAGTAAACTAAAGAGAATCTGAACATTTTGAACAACACTACAAATACAAGAGAATACATTCTGAAAAAAACATTCACACAAGTAAAAGAAGCTACAGGCAAAAATGGAAACAGAATTAAGCTTTCCCTTGGAGCTGAGGATGAGAATTCAAAGGAGGCCGACAGACATTTAGCCTATGATGAACAAACAAGCAGTTTGGTGTGTAGACATGACACTTTCTACTGAAGCGCTGTTCAAAAGACTGATGAACTGAAAATATCCAGCATCCTTGATGTACTACGTTTTTTGTAACAATGTTGTATAGGTGATGGGAGGAGGATTGGAAAGAGAGATGAACAACAATCAGATCAAGCAGATTATAGAATATGGAATGAATAGGCTTCTTTTTCTTTCACAGTTCATTCTAGTATATCACTGCAAATGCCTCTATTCTGAGAAACCCAACACACCAACTGACACGCCGGTCCTTGTGCTGCATAAAGTAACAGCAGCATATGTTAAAAAACAATTAAATTAAAGCCAAAGAGTAGAATTTTGTATTATATAGTTAATAATGACATATGATGTTCTGGCATTACAAAATTTGTGCAGACAAAAGTGACATTAAAAGTTGAATACACACACGCACACAAATAGATTACTTCAACGACACAATTATTGACATAATACACTCATTCCCCAGATATTTTCTTACAAAATATTCGTTGTGCAAATCAACAGGAAAAAAATATATTTTACATGTAACTTTTTTTTAAATCCATGAAAATAAAAACACCAAAACAGTCCATCAAACTGAACCACAGAACCCACTGAGGAGTCAAGTTTTAAATGACATTTTCACAGGTTTTGAATTCAGTGTCCCTAATGTGAATCTTTGAACTTTGCAAACACAAAATCCAATCTGATTCCTGCCCAAATATTAATATTCCATATCAGTGCCCTGACAGTTTTATTTTTTGCCTTTGGCCAGTTCCAGTTCAACGATACGCCCTGTCGTTTTGGTATGCCATGTTATTGACAATCACAAGAGGGATTCACAGTGAATTAGTCAATAAAAAGGTGCACACGCTAACAATCTGTCTCACTCTTTCACTCATTTGCACATCTCACACATGCACAACTTGTCTCCTCAATACTGGACAACAGGAGACAAAAACAAAAGCCCAGAAAGCCTGTTTAAGGCATCAGAGGTGATTTTTTTTTTGGTTTGTTTGTTTTTTACAATAAACAAATGCTGAGCATCTAATTGTCTGGTCTTTTCCACAAATAGCATAGTATGAATGAGGCTCAAGAGCGGTTTCATATCTACATTCTACAAAAATAAAAAGAGGAAATATACTGTATATACATTTAAATACATCTTTTACATTATAATGATGCTTGCCATAGTGAAAGAGATGTACAGTGAAGAGTGAACACAGCATGTCTGTTCAGCTTTATATAAAACCTTAAGAGAGAAATGTCAGGAATGGCCGAAACGGATTTCTTCATGTTCTTTTAGCCTGTTGGGTTTGTCGTCAGAATGGGAATGTTTGGAAACTACACTGAACATATTGTACATTAACGGTGTAATCAGTAACTTTTAGACAATATTAAAATAAAATAAAAAAAAAGACAACTTCAATGTTTCCCATTCAAAATCTCAAGCATCATCAAAAAAAGCTTGTGTTGAAAGTGGTAAAAAAGGGTCAAGTTTTCACCCGTGGGCAAACATATGCATCCGAAGTTAATGTGCTTAGTTTTCAGACTGACCGGCCAGCTTAAAAAAAATAAAAAAATAAAAACTTGCATCTGTCCAACATCCACTAATTACAGCAAAAGACCCACAGTGTAGACTTGCAAAACTAAAACGTGAAATGGATTCATTAGTTATACCCATTCATTTTTTCACCTTAATAAATCCCTTGTCGTTTTTTCCGCCAGTCCTAAAAGGAGAAAAAACTGCAGTAGGATAAATTACACAAATCAGATTTAATTTAAGGAGTTTTCTGGACTTCATGACCAGTTAATGAGGGCAATGACCAATTTCTGTACTCTGTAATGTTTAAAGGGAACTGTAAAAGAGATATATCCTTCAATGAGTCGTGCTGCTTTCTACATGCATAATGACAACTGACTCCACTCGGACTTCACATTCATTTCACCGCACAATAAGCTTTAATAGGTGTGAATCAGACTGATGTGGCTCTGCAGTCCTGTTTTCACAGCCTTTATATACAAGATCTGTGTAGACTGAGATTTCATTAGACTGAACAGGCTGAGCTGGCTTAAAATCCAGCATGAGAGCGAGTGAAAAAGCAAACAAATATCTATGTTCACGGATAACCTGCCATTTGCAAAAAGCAAAGCAGCTGCAGAGGAAGGCTGAAATAAGGCAAATATATAGATCCCCACAAGCTCTGCAGCAATAACCAAGTTCAAAGGACGTATGTTATTGGCTATATGCTCTCAGTACATGTAGCATAGTATAGTATCAAATGTTGTGGAGGAAGTAGCAGCAGATTTAAGTAGAGGAACAGGAAGCATATCCCAAGATTGTGCCTCACCTTCTCCCAAATATTTGGTGCATTTTACTACTAAGACAAAAGAGCTGCATTTCTTTGCTGTCATTTAAATGTGATCACCTTCCTTATTCAAGACGACGATTCGATCCATTAAATGTGTTGAATCATTGAGGTGATATTAGCAAGATTGACCGGCTGGTCGCAACATTCCTAAACGCAACCAATTCAAGTAAACACAATAACATGTTAAGCTGGTTGTCGGTGGTGACTTGAACCCAAAATGTCCACATCTGAACCTTGCCTACTGATGGAAACAACAAGAGCAGTTGCAGTGCAAGAAGAAATTTGGCAGGTAGGCTCCTCCACTCTTAGTACCAATCCAATACTACCCAGAATATGCCAATATTGTGAGTAAAGGCACATGTCTGGGGAGTTTCCTTGTTAATTCCCATTCCCATCCAACAAACCTGAATTGTCACAGTAAAGCATGAGGAAATTAAAATCATAATGCTTCCTCACTTACAACAGATAACCTTATAAATAATAATTGATCTTCATCTTAACAAAGTGAATGTAAACATATGCAATGGCAGACAAAGAATAACAAGTTTTCAGATCACAAAACTTACTTTACGCATCAAAATTCAAGCAATAAATTTGACAGCTATGGACCAATGCTGACAATGAAACTTTTAGAGTATTCATCATCGTGATTGGCCATCACATTTTGCCCCATTTGCCTAAGAACCAGTTAATTTGGCATTAAAACATCTGTAACTTAACTTGAGATTAAATGTTCAGCTTGACTCACTGCAATGCTTTCTTTCCCAGTGTTAAATTTGACCATTCTGCAATTCTTAATCGAATATAGTTTCTTATATTCGTACTCATATCACATGTAATAAAGGTCTCTTGACAATATCACTGTTGTTTTTAGGGGAATTGTTTTTATGGGCCTCAACCCGTTTCATCTAAAAAGTTCCATTTAACTTTAGAAAATGTTGTTAAACAATAATTGCCCTAACTGAGACTAAATTTCATTACACGCGACATTATCAGCTTGGCATATTTCCCTTGATCAAACTAGGGAAAAATTATAGATGATAAAAATAATAATAATATTCCCTCATTGAAAGGTGCAGTCAAGAGGTCTTTTAGGTGTGCAGGTCAGCAAGAAAAGAACATTTTCTCACTTAAGAGAATTGGCATGAAAGCATTTACAAGCTGAAAAACAAAGACTGCAAACCCAATTGAAATCATTGTGAATCTCAGACTGGTTATAGCTGGAAGCATTCTGCAGGGAGTTTGAGTTTCAAATGAGAGCTGGACATACACTGCATGTCGGGTGACTAGGAGTCCAAACTCGTCAACATTTTTTTTTTCTTTCTGTTTTTTTGATGCTCTCTGATGTTGTATCACTATACTCTTAAAATGAAAAAGCCAACTGAATACACATACATGAGTTTGTGTGAGGATGGCTGGATTTTGTTCTCACAGAGTTTTCTGATGACCGTTGACAGCATGTTTCCCTGACTCTGCATCTGTCGGACTGTTGGACAGATTTAATTTATCCAGACCTGAAACCAAAGAGATAAGTATTTGAAACATTTGGATGCTTTGACTCTCGTAGACAAATAATATGGCATTTCAAAACTAAAACTCCATTATGCATTGTATGCACCATTATCAGTATGCCCTGCTAGCGGACTGCCCTGAATATATAGACACAGACATGAGCATAAAAAGAGTACAGAACGCGATTGTGGAAAATGTAGACCAGAAAGAAATCTGGAGATTAAATTACAATATAAGAAGTGCTAGCAGAATGGCGTTGGGCAGAATACATTACCGAGGGCTTTGAGGAGTTCCTCTCGCACAGCAGATGTGAATTTTCGGACCAGACACAATGTGGTTACCACAGCAAACAGAAGATTGTACGAAAGTACGATGTAAAAATTTCCAAGCCAATTAAATCGTCCAAAATCACCCAGGAGATCAAACCTTGTTATTCCTGCAGAAAGCAAGACACAGAAAAACGGTCAATTCTCAGATTCCCTATTTTTTTAGCATACAGTGGGTGGGAGTTTCTTGAAAGGATTTGCCATTTTAAACTCACTGTCAACGTCTCAAGCATAAATAGAAAATAGAGTGAAGAAATGGGGAGGTGTATGGTTGGAAAGAAAGGATTGAAAGAGCAGGTAAGGGCTCACGATGAAGACATGATAAAAAGAAAGACACTTAAAGGACCACAGCTCCATCTCAATCAGATTACACAACATCATAAAGTATCTTTTTCCCACATCCTAGATAAGCAAGTCTCCCATTTACCATCTGCTTTCATATTTCAGTTAGAATGAAGTTTGTTTATTGTCGTCAGACAAAACTGATTGGGAATAAAACATTCTTTCTGAAACAAAACGTACAAGTTGCACTCTCATTTTTATGCCTAAATGTTCCATGGCCACAAGGTGCATGTGCACATTCAAATGAAATGTTATTTGTACAGCGTAAAAATCTGAAATTTGAGGATTGTGTTGCCAAATAAGTGATTACCTAATTTAATCAAACTGAATGCACAATGTTTTGCAATTTGACCTGAATTAACACACAGGTCATCACTTTATCACTTCACACAACCAGAATACAAACAAGATCAAATAAGGCTAAAAATGCAAGTGCATTCATCATTGAAATGACAAAATATTTTAAAGAGATTAATTTGACAAAGCAATTTAACCTCCTGAAAAAGGATTAGCTTTTTCAAAGAAGTAATATATAGAAAATACTTTCATGTTCCATTTTATCATTTCAAATCAAACACTCCACATATTCGAAACGTTTGTCTGAAGACAGAAATATTAAATAAATAATTAACAACCATTTATCATTTTCAAACACTGACAACAAATTAAGCACGTTTAATCACATTAAGATCAGAGTTCAATTAGCTTCATATTTCAAAAAGGAACAATCTGCCGCCTCCTTTCTCCCCCTTTAAATGCATCATGGGTTTTCCTATTGGGCATGATTCTTTTTTTCCCCTCCTCTCTCTCCTGCTTTTGGGTGCTCCTTTAAATAACTTTATAACTCAACCTTTTTCTGGACTACCTCTAAATAAAATATTGAGTACAACAGGCTGACTCCTGAGGATAACTTAAAACAACTTCAATGTTTCCCATTCAAAATCTCAAGCATCATCAAAAAAAGCTTGTGTTGAAAGTGGTAAAAAAGGGTCATGTTTTCACCCGTGGGCAAACATATGCATCCGAAGTTAATGTGCTTAGTTTTCAGACTGACCGGCCAGCTTAAAAAAAATAAAAAAATAAAAACTTGCATCTGTCCAACATCCACTAATTACAGCAAAAGACCCACAGTGTAGACTTGCAAAACTAAAACGTGAAATGAATTCATTAGTTATACCCATTCATTTTTTCACCTTAATAAATCCCTTGTCGTTTTTTCCGCCAGTCCTAAAAGGAGAAAAAACTGCAGTAGGATAAATTACACAAATCAGATTTAATTTAAGGAGTTTTCTGGACTTCATGACCAGTTAATGAGGGCAATGACCAATTTCTGTACTCTGTAATGTTTAAAGGGAACTGTAAAAGAGATATATTTTAAACGGAGTAGAATTTTAAACAGAATACATCCAGTTATTTGAATATGCATGTGGAAATGTATATGCTATGTCAAAAGGTTTCTCTTGTGCATGCCTGATTTTTTGGGCTGTGGTCAAATTCACACCCATTATCTTAAGTAAATTAATTGCATAGAATCTAATAACATCTGTAGTCCTTCAGATACAACAAGGTCTATAACCGCTAGTCACTGACAGCCATATTGAATGAAAACAATGGCATAAAACTTTGGGTGAATGGCTCTCTCACTCATGAACAAATCTATTATTGAGCAAATTCTTTTTCAGGTGACCCCTTGTAATGGCTTAATGAAATGAAGAAACCCAAGTAACCTATACTTCTCAGAAATGAAGAAAAAAAATATCAAGAGTTTAATATTGTTAAAAAGGAGAGTGCTAGGGTAAGAGTTAACTGTCTGTGTAAAGGTCAGTGCTGTCACACAAGTCAGTTTACCTTTCCCACATTTTCAACAGGCTCCTGCAGTCTGCTTATGTATGTGTGCACACACACATACGTTTCACTATATTAGTGAGGACATCTTATAGACATTGTTTTTATATCAGGTTAATGATATTTCTGATCCCCTAACCCTAAACGTAACTCCCACCAAAACATGATTCCGCTAATCTTTAACCCTTTTTAACTATTGATGTCCAGTTCACTTGTCAGTGTTCAACATGTTTTACTATATTAGTGAGGATATTTTTGAATAGTGAAGATATTTTGGACCTCACAAATAGCCAAACCTGTATATATTCACACACACACACACACCCCTTTGAGTATTTCTGCAGGACTTCCATCTTTCCACACGGGGTGTTTGTGAGTCTATTTGATAGTAAATGTGTTTTAATTTGTTTAATTGAAGACACTGTATGAGCAAAGTTGTTGAAATTCTTTGGTCAAATAAAAACTACTTCATGCAACCTCTCCTTTCATCTATTCAGTGTAGCACAGCAGAAATACTGATATTTTTCTGAAGCTCTCAGTGAGTCACTGTACTCACTCATTCACTCACACACACACACAAAGCTATTTGAACAGCTGTCTGTAGCTTGCCATGTTGTTTATTGCAGCTATTGTGACGGCTGCTCGTCTGTCCTTTTTCTCGCTCCATTCTTGTGCTGGAATGTAACTTGTTAAATCTTAACAGTGGAAATGAGTTTGCCTGTATGTGTATACGTCAGTGCAGCTGGAAAATGCATAAAAATGGTAGTATCCAAACACAAACAAACACTTGATGCAATGTTTATGGTAACCCCAAGAAATACACAGACGCTTATAAAGGATAGTGTACACATGCAGGTAAGGAGGACCTTACCAAGTGTTCGGGACATGACAGGCAAGGCCGAGCTCAGCACTAGAATGGATACACAGCAACCAATGATCTACAAGAAGAAGAAAAAAACAAGACTAAGAAACATTTCCATCATTCCAAATTAAATATGATAAAAGATCCCATAGTTGATTGGTAAAAAAAAATTTGAATGCACCACGACCACATTTTTTGGCAAAAGAATAATAGATTTAAAAAAAGTAAAATAAAACAATGCATATCCTTGAACTCCTTTACATTAAGTACAAAATATTATTTATGCAATAATACGTATTTTTTAATTGCAAGGTTATAAAACCGAAGCAGTGTTGCAGATCCTACCGTTGTCATGGTAGTGTCGTCCTTTCTGGGTGTGAGCTCCTGAAAGATGCGAAGGCTATAGAAGCCAACCACAGATGAAACCAACAGATAACTGTTTAACAGTTAAGACTAACACAGTTGTTTCAGTCAAAACATTCACTAACATTTCCCTCTAGAACACACTCGCAACAATCATAAGCAAACAACTTTGAGTCCCTTCACTAAACACACACAATCTGCGAACAAACACTAGACTGGAGCTTATGCAGCATTAGTGTATCACACACAGCAAAGGATACAACATGAGAATGATTTCAATAACCGCCTGGGCAACTCCAAATGTGGATAAGGAGGCATTGCCAATATCTCTCTCCTGCAGAAACAAATAGTGAAAGTTACAGTCAATGGTTATTTTCATAAACTGAGTTTTTTCCCCCCAAATAAAATTTGGCTTCAAAATATGATCATTTTTTGCATGTCTCTCAAAGGCACCGGTTGAGGTTCTGGACTGTGGTAATACTCTTACATGGAGTAAGTGCATGCAGTGGACGTGTTTTAGCGACGTGCCCAATGCAAAGGTTCCTGTTACAACCGAAGCTGTGTAATCTAAATAAGACTACAGTGTTGACACCTCAGTGCTTCAGGCAGTGTGAGCAGAAAAAAGCGGCACAAATATTTGGAGCTGTTCTGAGTGAACGCTATTATGAAGAAATAAAACATATAAAGCTCAGATTAGTGAAGTTTCCCTTCTCACCAATGAGGACAGACAGAGTGAAATTGGTGAAGTAATGAATGGAAGCAGATGAAAGAAATCTTTTTAAATTCACCGCCGCTCACACACGCATAATATGTGAGCAGGTGTTCAAACAAAAAAGAAAAAGAAAAAAAAAGGCAATAGTGCTCTTACAGTAAGAGGCTGCTCAGAATGAATGGCTGCCAAAAATTAAGAGAAAAATTTTGGGAAAAAAACCAACAAAACAAATGCGCTGGCAAACAACGTTTTTCAATCTCAGGCCTTTAATATCTTTTGAAGTCACTGATGTGATCTGAATGTTTGGATTGGAATTTTTGTTTAATTGAAGACACTGTATGAGCAAAGTTGTTGAAATTCTTTGGTCAAATAAAAACTACTTCATGCAACCTCTCCTTTCATCTATTCAGTGTAGCACAGCAGAAATACTGATATTTTTCTGAAGCTCCCAGTGAGTCACTGTACTCACTCATTCACTCACACACACACACAAAGCTATTTGAACAGCTGTCTGTAGCTTGCCATGTTGTTTATTGCAGCTATTGTGACGACTGCTCGTCTGTCCTTTTTCTCGCTCCATTCTTGTGCTGGAATGTTACTTGTTAAATCTTAACAGTGGAAATGAGTTTGCCTGTATGTGTATACGTCAGTGCAGCTGGAAAATGCATAAAAATGGTAGTATCCAAACACAAACAAACACTTGATGCAATGTTTATGGTAACCCCAAGAAATACACAGACGCTTATAAAGGATAGTGTACACATGCAGGTAAGGAGGACCTTACCAAGTGTTCGGGACATGACAGGCAAGGCCGAGCTCAGCACTAGAATGGATACACAGCAACCAATGATCTACAAGAAGAAGAAAAAAACAAGACTAAGAAACATTTCCATCATTCCAAATTAAATATGATAAAAGATCCCATAGTTGATTGGTAAAAAAAAATTTGAATGCACCACGACCACATTTTTTGGCAAAAGAATAATAGATTTAAAAAAAGTAAAATAAAACAATGCATATCCTTGAACTCCTTTACATTAAGTACAAAATATTATTTATGCAATAATACGTATTTTTTAATTGCAAGGTTATAAAACCGAAGCAGTGTTGCAGATCCTACCGTTGTCATGGTAGTGTCGTCCTTTATGGGAGTGAGCTCCTGAAAGATGCGAAGGCTATAGAAGCCAACCACAGATGAAACCAACAGATAACTGTTTAACAGTTAAGACTAACACAGTTGTTTCAGTCAAAACATTCACTAACATTTCCCTCTAGAACACACTCGCAACAATCATAAGCAAACAACTTTGAGTCCCTTCACTAAACACACACAATCTGCGAACAAACACTAGACTGGAGCTTATGCAGCATTAGTGTATCACACACAGCAAAGGATACAACATGAGAATGATTTCAATAACCGCCTGGGCAACTCCAAATGTGGATAAGGAGGCATTGCCAATATCTCTCTCCTGCAGAAACAAATAGTGAAAGTTACAGTCAATGGTTATTTTCATAAACTGAGTTTTTTCCCCCCAAATAAAATTTGGCTTCAAAATATGATCATTTTTTGCATGTCTCTCAAAGGCACCGGTTGAGGTTCTGGACTGTGGTAATACTCTTACATGGAGTAAGTGCATGCAGTGGACGTGTTTTAGCGACGTGCCCAATGCAAAGGTTCCTGTTACAACCGAAGCTGTGTAATCTAAATAAGACTACAGTGTTGACACCTCAGTGCTTCAGGCAGTGAGAGCAGAAAAAAGCGGCACAAATATTTGGAGCTGTTCTGAGTGAACGCTATTATGAAGAAATAAAACATATAAAGCTCAGATTAGTGAAGTTTCCCTTCTCACCAATGAGGACAGACAGAGTGAAATTGGTGAAGTAATGAATGGAAGCAGATGAAAGAAATCTTTTTAAATTCACCGCCGCTCACACACGCATAATATGTGAGCAGGTGTTCAAACAAAAAAGAAAAAGAAAAAAAAAGGCAATAGTGCTCTTACAGTAAGAGGCTGCTCAGAATGAATGGCTGCCAAAAATTAAGAGAAAAATTTTGGGAAAAAAACCAACAAAACAAATGCGCTGGCAAACAACGTTTTTCAATCTCAGGCCTTTAATATCTTTTGAAGTCACTGATGTGATCTGAATGTTTGGATTGGAATTTTTACAATAAAAGCCAACATTTATTTGACAATTTATCAATGTAAAACAACATTAGTCTGGCCTTGACAAGTAAAAAAAATTAATGAAAAATAAAAATCAATCATCACTCTCATTCTAACGATGTGTATTTGACAGTAGACCAATTCAAAATCAACAGAGCATATACAAATATTTATGATGATCTTTCTAACTGGATTAGATCAAATCTGAACCAGATTTGATAATGTCAGTCTTGCTTCTTGTTATTGATGACAGGCCTGAAGAAAGTTTACATGTGATTGAAAACCAGAGGAGCTCAACTTAAACACCTGCTTGTAAAATATCATCAAACAGTCAAACTGTTATATAAGTGAACCATCCAAAAAAAGTTAGCTAGAAGTTGATGCTGTAGTGCAGTGGGAAAAGAACTAGTAATGTGATCAAACATAAAACCCCATTCAACCCAAGAATTATATTATTGTACATAGGTGTATAAAACATTGATCAAATATGTGCAGTTTCACTCCACATCCATCCTTGACTGTCATTTAACTTATCATAAACTGACTGATACTATTGAACTGGACAGGTATCTCAAATCTCCTTTTTTTGCTCGGAGCTGTGTGAGGTGCTTGTTGGCGCTGAGTTTAAGGATATCGGTGTGTGTACCTTCAGGTGTGTCCTAACTACACTACATGTTTTGATGTGTCTCAGCTACCTCTGATGAAGGATAATTCATCAGAAAAACTGAAAAAAAGTACCAAAAAACTAATCATGGATAAGACAGGCCTTTTTTCATTCTCTCTTTTTTTTAGAAAGATATTTACCTACAGGTTAAGTGTCATCTGTTGACTCTTGTCAAAGGTTCAGAGGTCAAAAAGAGAAATACGATCTCTCTCGCTTTCCCTCTCATCTCGTTTCTCATTCCATCACTCCTTCTGCTCCATATGACACGTGAGATACGGGTTCAGATGAGGAACGGACATTAATGAGGCTGTTTTTAGCATCGACAATAATTCTGAATCCATGGGGAATGACAGCAATAAGACTTTTATAGCAGTCATTAGCAACAGTGTATCAGACAGCTTAATGCAACAGTGCCACTGCATTAGATCTCCTTACCTCACAGCCACATTTACGATGCCTTGCCTTATCTGACGGTCTCGGCGTTAACCTAGTTAACTCGCATCAATCTCTCTTAAGAATGTTGCGGAATGCTGGCCCACCCCCCACCACATCCAAACCCGACGTAAAACCCATCAAACAGACGTTCAGACACTGCTGCTGGGTTGTCGTGGTTACATGAGATCTTAAGCATGGCACCAGTCCAGCTCATCAAACACATAAACCATTAACCAGTCTGTCAAGAGGGCCCTTCGTCTCTGAACAATGTGACAAGTGTAATTTGGGGGATTTTCAGTCAAGCATCATGCCAAGGCAAACATCGACACTAATAAAATCATTAGAATGGGGAGTGGGCACTCTTATAGAGCAGCTCAACATGTTGAATTTCCTTTGTTGTTGCAAGACAAAGAAAAAAACGTATGAAACAGGGACAGCACGTAGGAGTGGTGAATTAAAGTGAGATAAGACCATCATTGTACGGACGAAAAGAAAGAGTGAGAACAAAACAATGTTCACGTTTAAGAAAACAGGAAATGATGTAACCGTTCCCATGGACCTGTTAAACTATTTACCTGTCCAAGCTCAAATCAGCGGTAAACTGACTTGGACCCATATTCAACCAGCCGTAGCTTGTAATTTCCTTGTCAAAGAGAAAATTGACGCTGTCTTCGCACAGTCGAAAACTGCGCAAAGGTTAAATGATGGTTTCATTACAGAGCTTTGACTGAAAGGGCCTCGGCCAAGTATTCAAAACACCCAGTTAAGACGAATGAGGGCTGTGTCCAGAGTTTCACACACGTACAGTGCGTGAGTGCCTTTGAATTGACATCATGCAGAGCGAATGGGAGCGCAACTCTGATAAAGAGCATCAAACAGCAGCGACATGATACACATCTCGACCTGCCTTTTCTTCTCCTGCACACACCTGAGCATATCTGGAATTCAGTGTGTCCCGACGCAAAGCGTGATTTTTGCAAGACTCAGTGGTAGCGATAGAGGGAGCAAGTGAAGGAAAAGCTGAGTATTTGTTTACAAATGGGGAGTGGGCACTCTTATAGAGCAGCTCAACATGTTGAATTTCCTTTGTTGTTGCAAGACAAAGAAAAAAACGTATGAAACAGGGACAGCACGTAGGAGTGGTGAATTAAAGTGAGATAAGACCATCATTGTACGGACGAAAAGAAAGAGTGAGAACAAAACAATGTTCACGTTTAAGAAAACAGGAAATGATGTAACCGTTCCCATGGACCTGTTAAACTATTTACCGGTCCAAGCTCAAATCAGCGGTAAACTGACTTGGACCCATATTCAACCAGCCGTAGCTTGTAATTTCCTTGTCAAAGAGAAAATTGACGCTGTCTTTGCACAGTCGAAAACTGCGCAAAGGTTAAATGATGGTTTCATTACAGAGCTTTGACTGAAAGGGCCTCGGCCAAGTATTCAAAACACCCAGTTAAGACGAATGAGGGCTGTGTCCAGAGTTTCACACACGTACAGTGCGTGAGTGCCTTTGAATTGACATCATGCAGAGCGAATGGGAGCGCAACTCTGATAAAGAGCATCAAACAGCAGCGACATGATACACATCTCGACCTGCCTTTTCTTCTACTGCACACACCTGAGCATATCTGGAATTCAGTGTGTCCCGACGCAAAGCGTGATTTTTGCAAGACTCAGTGGTAGCGATAGAGGGAGCAAGTGAAGGAAAAGCTGAGTATTTGTTTACATTTTCAAGTTTGTTGACTTGCATTTTTCTTACCGTTGAACCCTTTGGCAAAGCAGTCTCATCAACAAGCAAGTACACAATGTTCAGGGCAACCAGGAGAACAGAAATCGCCTGCAAGCAGCACAGATTAAAGCAAACATAAGCATTATAAACAGTAGAACGAAACATCAAACCAACTTATGAAATAAACTGCATCAAGTCACATGCTTTGTGGTTCATTATGATAACCCTGCAAAGTCTAAATAAACGTGTACCGTTCCAGCAAGCAGGATCAGCATCACTATGGGGTAAAGGAGGTTCTTTTCCCAGGCTGAGGCCTTCTTTCTCCTTTCTAGGACAGAGGGTGAGAGAAGCGATTCTAGTGCACATATTTCTGACTTACAGTACATATGTTTACAGTGAACTAACTTTGAGCAAATGACACCCAATCCCTTTAATTAGTCCATTCCTCTCAGTGCCTGATTTCACACCAAGAAAAAGAGTAACTAGTAAGATGAAAAATCTATTTAATACAGGAGAATTTTTAAAAGATTATCTTTCATCTAGCAAAGCTATAAAATAGCAACAAAATTTACATCACTGTAACATTTTACAAGTTTCATGAACAAGCAATGAACAAGTTTAAATTTATTATTACATAAAATAAAATTAGCTTCAAATATTAAAATGTAGTAGTCTATGTATAAATGAACATTTACCTAAATTAATAAATTCTGTAAAAGTATTGTCCATTGTCAGTGTATGAAGTGCATTAACTAATGTTAACAAATTAAACTTATTGTGAAGTCTCACACATATACTTGTGTTTAAAAGTTCAGGGTCAGTAATCATTTGGATAGAAACTGATAGTTTTAGTTTGAAGTGAAGCATTATATTGATCAAGAGTGATGTGGAAAAAAGTGAGATTTGTGAAAAGAAAAAATATGCTTTCTAAAGGATCATGTGACACTGAAGACTGGAGTAATGGTTGCTGAAAATTCAGCTTTGCCATCACAGCAATAGATTACATTTTAAAATATATTAAAATAGGGAAAAAGTGTCATTTTCTTTTCAATTATTTCACAATTATACTGTATTTTTGATCAAATAAATGCAGCCCTGATGAGCAAAAAGGGTTTCTTTTAAAAACATCTACAAAATCTAGATTTCAAAACAGTGTTTAAGAACTAACTGCAGCTTTTATGATAATTCATTGCTTTGCATTTCATTAGTGTGTTGAAATAACAGCTATCAGTTATCACTGGGTAAATTCAAGTAAATCCACATCTATGTAAGCATAGTTCAGAGGTATCAGTATATAGTTCAGAACAGTGACAAGTATTGGGGCTTCTCCTGCATTTGTTTTGGTAAGTTCTGCCTCAAAGTTTTTCCTCTGTCAAAAATAGCTTATAATGAACATAATAGGTGTACTGTTATAATGGTCATTTAATTTATGATGACTTATAATTGTTCCTTATACTCTTTTGAGAGTAAAAATATTAACAACTTTGACAGGTGCATGTCTGCTATGCTGGTCCAAGTCCTAAAACCGTTACTGGCATGCAATAAAAACACAATCTTTCATCTTTTCACCAACATGAGGCTGAGGAGTCAATCACTTTGATCAAAATGTGATTATTGTTATGATGATTGTACACGCCCTGTCTGGTAGAGGTTCAGGTTCATAAAGAAATCTATTAAAAGAAAAAAACACAGCAGGTGTGTTCCTGATCGTGTACTTGTCCATACCAGTGATTTTTAGGGAAGATCTGTACCCTCCAACCAAAATTGTGAGAACAATGATAGGAAATGTCACTATTAGCAGATCAGGACTGGATTGTTCTGCCAAACATGACTTAAGGCTGCCCTGAGGGGCTAACAAGAAGGGAGTTAAAAGTGAGAGAAAGAACAACAGTTGAGACAACTGATTGGATCTGGATCTTTTTGCCAAAAGCATTGTATGGAATAACCTTTGATTTCCTGCGATTATCAATACCAATGTTTTCACACTTTAAATTTGGCATGAAATAAAAATTCACCATCTAATTCCTAAATGCATGATGTACTCATCTATCTATGTTTCATAAAAAAAAAAAAACATTTGACATTTTATAGTGATGTGATAGTGACGTGATGTGTAGCCAAGTATGGTGACCCATACTCAGAATTTGTGCTCTGCATTTCACCCATCCAAGTGCACACACAGCAGTGAGTAGTGAACACACACACACACACAATTTAACAAAAAAAGTCATATGCCAGACTCAGATCATTTAGTTTGCTTAAACCCTGCCCCTCCACAATCGACTGCAGGCTTGCATTGATGTTTGAGTGCAATGTCCACATCTCATAATTCAATCAACAACCGATGGATTAAACCAAGTATTTGTGTTTCATACGGAGTTTAACCTTTCAGAAGCTTGAAAGGTACTGATATTAAAGAAAAAATATTATTAATTAGGTACTGCACTTTATCATGTTTACATATTTGCAGATATAGTTTGTTTTGTTTGTACAGTGCATTCATACAATTATCAATAAATAACTACCCAAATTCCTTTAAAAACCTAATTCCTGATGACAAACACACACACACACACACACACACACACACATACATATATATATATCTATACCTCATTTGTAAGTCACTTTGGATAAAAGTGTCTGCTAAATGACTAAATAAATAAAATAAATAAATAAACATATCACATAATCTTGATGACATAGGCAATGGTGGGGGAAAACACTAATAAATCCAACAGTTCATTTAAATCAGCATCAGTCAATAATTTCAGAACTGCTGCTGTCCCCATTTCAGGAAGATTAGAAAACTCTTGCATACAGCCCTTCAATTAAGGTGATAAAGGTGATGCTCAGTAGCGAGGGATGCTGGCAGAAGGAGAGGAGATGATGTCATTGTTTCCTAAAGAAACTTCAGTCGGTTCTGCATTACGTCAGTGGTAATTATGCAAAGCAGAGAGCCATCCGGTACCGAGGAGAGTTTTTGCAAGGTCACCCTGCCACTGCGCATCTGGGCAACAGAGAAAAGCATAGCAAGAGCCAAGACAGAGGACAAACAAATGCCTGCACCCAGACTGGTATGAAAGCACACACTCAAGACAAATGCACCTAAACACACAGTTGCAAGACTCCCTAGCAGTGCATAAAAAGTTCTCTTATGCAAACATTCACATATAGCAAAATAAATACTACATGTATGCATTCAGATACAGAAAAAAAAAAGAGAGATTACTTTAACCTGTATTAATGGCCTCAACGTCAGGACAGTAAAGCTGACATGAGACGAAGTAGAGATGCAGATCACTGCATTAATGTAATAACTAACACACTTATTAGCCCACATCAAAGGTCTGCAACAGAGCGTGTGCAGGCATGTAGGATCTAAATGAAGTTACAGTCAGATGGATAATTGTTATTAGATAGAACACAGATAAGACAGTAAAGCAAAGTAGACAGTTTCCTCTTGAACTCTCTCCCCCCCCCCCCCCCCCCTCCCCCCCGGTTTTTCTT
>NW_015505733.1:153780-190309 GCF_001515645.1 Sinocyclocheilus grahami
AAGAAAGCAAAGTGGGCCGTTTCCCTTTGACCCCCCCCCCCCCCCCCCCAACTTCACCTCAGGTTTTGCATTTAGGGGGTGAAAGAAGAAAAGAACGAAAATTCCTTAAATTCCTGATAAGGTAACTTCGTTCTCTCCTTAACGCCTGAGCGAGACCTTCCTATAACTCAGAGACATTCCACATCCCTAGTGGCCTTTTGTCACCCGATCACAGTGACTGTCAATGCGGTTCACATCAAACGGCAATCATAAAGAAGCGAAAATCGTTAAAACAGATTACAATTATTTTATCAGGTGTTCAAAGCAAATCCGCCTTTGGTGCCAACACTACAGAACCAAACAACCAAATGAGAGGCTATTGAAATTCATCCATGGGATTTGAGCAACTGGCTACTATCAGTTAAGATCTAGCTTACCTCCGTGAATTCAATAGAAAAGCACATGTTCCATGTTGACTGGCATCTGTACACTCTGTTGTGTGCTTGAGTTGAAGCAAAAGTCTAGTTTGGCTTTAAACATCAACACTTCCTGCATTGTGTGGATGTTTGTGCATGGGAATAGAAGTCAGCTAAAATATGTGAGTATGAGAAAACTTTAAAGTATATTTTTAATGATGTTTCACCAGTTACTTAACTACAAAATGTATAGGAAGCACTGGAGCACATGGGTATGATTTCTCAGATACAGGAGGGGTAAGGGAGGTAGTTAAAGAAAGTGAGAAAAACATGAGAGCGTGGGTCAACAGGGGACATAATTCTATTAGAACAAATTTCTCTCTCTCTTTTTTTTTTTTTTTTTACTAAAAATAAACCAAAAACACCACTATTTATAACTGTGATGAATTCATGCTTTGTCAAAAATGTAAGAAAGCACCCAATTAAAGTGATACTCTGCATTTCTTAAAACATCACCAAAACAATGGCAGATTTGTAGCAGAATAAATGCTAGAGGTTACAGATGCAAATAATCCGCTGCCATTCAGGTAATACAGAAAATAATACAAACAGGCAATAAACCTTGCATTTGCCCATCATGCAAAAAACAAAAACACTCACCATTGAGTCTACGCTCCAAGGCCTCTTCCTGCAGCTGTATACAATAAATCTGCTCATCGAGATCCTCTAAAATCTATACAGACAGGGAAAGAGAGCCAAATGGTGTGAGGGAGAATGATAGGGTGGATCTTTACCAAATGCATACACATACAGAGTAATAGTACTTACTGTTGGTTTAACTAGTAACTGGCCCATCACTGTGAACATGCGTGACAGTCCTACTGGAGTACACACTGATGAGATGAGACAAGAAGCTGTTTTAAACACACACATGCTCATTTATGCTTTTCTAAAGCAAGAGTAGGAATGCAACCATTGAACTAGTTCAAATTTATTTAACTTCTGTTCAGTAGCAGTGGCTAAAACAAGTAAAAAGGCATTGTGAGGGACAGCAGGGGTGGTTGATATTATTTATTAATATTTTAGCGTTTTAATGTGTATGCCACTTTGACACATCTATTTGCTCTGGAAAATATATTTTAAGCCATTTTAATTATAGGAATCCTTTCAACAAAACAGCTACTGCTGCCAATGAGATTCATGAAAGTATTCAAAAGCAAAATCTAGTTATGTTTTCCACACTGTTTTTCACTATATGAACAAAAAAAGGAATGAATCGATTTAATTGTATGCAATTTTCAAAATATCACCCAGTCCTAAAGCCCTAACAGGCTGCTGCTCAACCAGCTGAAGAGAAGGTTAGTCTCAAAACAGCAAATTGTAGTAACACTTGCTCTCCAAAGACAGACATGACTATTTCTTTAAAAACTGTCCAACTTCAAGGTATTCATAAGACAGTGCTTAATTTTCCTCACAATTTTCATACTCTTCACTGCACTGGAAGTTACAGTGTCCACTAAGGGCTAAATACAAAAGTGATTGTGCACTGACAGCACGGTTTCATATGAACTTACTGAGCAGCAACAGGCCTCCCATCAGAGAGATGCAGGAATAGAGGTATGGCAGATAAAACTCCCATAAATCTAGAACAAGAGAACGTGACAGGCACCGTAAACCACAGATCAATACATAACTGATTATATCACATGCATGCATCCACAACTGCAGGAGGAGGGTTAAGAGACATACCGTAGAGCGATTCCATGCTGGCGTCATCATTGTCAATGAGAGCGGACGCCACCCATACAATGCCCAGGATGAGGAGACCCAGCAGAAAGAGCATGACAAATGTCTCCAGCACTCGAGCCTTTATGCCCTGAAACCAACAAACACCCTCTTTAAAGTTTTCAAGCTAACTTATGACTGTGGCCAAGAGTGATTCACAAACACACACACACACACACACAGATTAGCAGGTGTAAATGAGGCTCTAATTGGAAATTTAGCTCTGGAAGCCCCAGGACTTCCCTATTACACTGACTCAATGTCAAGCCCCCTTCCCTACACAAAACGCACACACAACAATAGGTCACCAGATGCGCAAAGAAACTAATGACCTTCCTCTCTCTCATTCACTGACATACACACACACACATACACTTATATAAACAGTTATTACCATGTCCGGTCAGAGTTTGCGGCTAAAATGAAAAAGGTGGCTGCTACTGTCTGAGATTAACACCAGAGGCTCATCTGGAAACTATTAGGAGTTTTTTTCTCGGTCAGTAAGTGCCTTATGCGTGGCATTTAACTCCACTTCTGATTTACTCATTCCCCCGAACCTACATATTGATGACGGTGGTGGGGGTGGGAATTAATACTTTTATTCAGCAATGATGCATTAAATGTATCATGGAAGCAACATGACTTGTTTTCAACATTAAAAATAATTAGAAATGTTTCTTGAACAGCAAATTAGCATATTAAAATGACTAAGTGAGGATCATGTGACACTGAAGACTGGAGTAATGGCTGCTGAAAATTCAGATTTGCCATTACTGGAATAAATTACATTTAAAATACATTAAAATAGAAAACTTTTTTTAAATTGTACTAATACACTATATTAATATTTCCCTGTATTTTTGAGCATATAAAAGCAGCCTTGGTGAACATTAGAGACTTCGTTCAAAAAAATCTTACCAATCTCAAACATTTGAATGGTAGCTTACACGTCCATCATTCCCAATGACAGTGGATACAAG
This sequence comes from Sinocyclocheilus grahami, assembly GCF_001515645.1. Taxonomy (NCBI): domain Eukaryota; kingdom Metazoa; phylum Chordata; class Actinopteri; order Cypriniformes; family Cyprinidae; genus Sinocyclocheilus; species Sinocyclocheilus grahami. Next base: position 156,941 of record NW_015505733.1, read on the forward strand.
TGACAAACTGAGATGCAAGCATGTACAACATTTATAAGCAGTAAATAAATCCAGAAATGACACATCTGACCATTAAGATTATTTCCCTTCACCTCAAACCCAACTGTCTGTTCCACACATTTTCAAGTGTCTACATTCCCTGATTCCTATACATGTCTGTCTCAATCCTTAAGGCACTTTGTATATGAGCAGAATTTAATAGCCCTTCTTGATATTAAGAATCTAGAGCACCTCCAAGTGACTTCCTGATGAACAACATCTGCCTCATATCAGACTTCCCTCAATGGACTTTGAACCTTTCGATATTTGGACTGTGATTTAGCATCTTTTAAAGAATAAAGTGTTCATAAATAACACAAAGTCAGCAAAAAACAAAACAAAAACTAGTACAGACCTCTCAATGTATTTGGAAGCAAGAGAAGAGTTTTAAAAGTGATTTATTACCATTCCTGTCTCTAAGACGGAGAGAGAGACGTGGCAGAAAAGCCAGAAAAGTCTTGAGCTCTTCTTCTCTTGCCCATCTAAATGTGAGCACTGCTTAATATAGTAACTCTAAAATATTCAGCATCTAGTCCTTTCCTCACACACACACACACACACTCTCGCTCTCTCTCTCTCACACACACACACACGCACACACTGCAGTATACTCTAATCGGACAGCTGCTAATATCAGGTTGACTTCCAAGATATATCCAAGAGATATACAGTAGATAGTTGGAAAAGCAAGTGTTTGCATTTATGCATGTTTTGCTAGTCTGATTCACCCTAAGAGGGCTCTCCCTGACCTTACACAACCTCACTCAGCGTCAGGGTCACAAACTGCTCTCTCTCTCTCTCTCTCTCTCTCTCTCGCTCTCATTCTCCAAATGACTGTCTGCATAACAATATAACAAATAGAATATAATAAAGACATCTTTTAAATGTTATTAATGTTTAGTGCATCTCAATCTGAAGAAGGAAAACAAAAATAGAGCTTTTCCCAAAGAAAAAAAGAAGAGGTCCCACTTTATATTAAGTGGCCCTAATAACTGTGTACTTACATAGTAACTAGATGTGTACGTAGTATGTAACCACAGTGTAAGTACACATTGGTACATAGTATCTACAGCTGTAATGTTTGTGTAACTACACGCATGTAACAACCCTCTGAATGGTTTGTGTAAGTACAAATGTGTAACAGGACATATATAACTACATTTTGTAACAACAATATGTATAAGAGTAATTGGAACAATTTGATCCAAGGGGTGGAGATGGGTAGGTTTAGGGATATGTAAAGTGGGAGGAGTTGGATCTCAAGTTGGTGCACCACTGTAATACCAGTGTACTTACATGGTAACTCCTCAGGAACTGTCCACTTAATATAAAGTGTAACATTCTGGACACCAACCACAATTTATATGTAAAGCCTAACTTACTGGCCGCTGCTGTGTAACATCAAAGTAATTACATGGTAAATCCATATTAATTGTCTACTTAATATAAAGTGTAACACTTTCTTTACCAAAAAGTGATGTTACCAATGTCCTGTTACACATTTGTATTTACACATACCATTCAGTGGGTTGTTACATGTGTGTAGTTACACAAACATTACAGCTGTAGATACTATGTACCAATGTGTACTTACACTGTGGTTACATACTATATACACATCTAGTTACTATGTAAGTACACCGGTATTAGGGCCACTTAATATAAAGTGGGACCACTAAAAAGTCTTACTGCAGTTTCAACAAGCACAATTCTTAAGACGCATCTCTGATCTTGTACACAAAACAACAAAAATGTTCACAAACATGCAGCGTATTTCCTTTGTCCACTATGATTTCTCCTCCATGAACTACTAACTCTCATCAATAAAGGCTTAGCATGAACAGTATTATTACCTTCTCTTTAAGCCTGCTACACTGAAAGCAGTGTCAGAGACACAAAACAGAGTGCAGAACATGCAGGGGACATGAATCACTGTGTACCAACACACACACACACAAGCCATTGATGTGCCATTCTGACTAATACATTAAATACGTTAGAGAAAACAGGATATATGACTTAAGGAAGGCACTTCAGTACTTTTGAAGTTTGTGTGTGCGTTTCTTTTTTTTTATATCCCTCTTCCTACAGTGTCACCATCTTTTTTCTTGTTAGAATGAGGTGTCTAACAAATAAGACCTATGAGAACAGCTTCTGAACTAATCTGGGGTTTGTCAAGAGCACAAACAGCAAGATGTTAAAAGCCAAGAAATTGTTTAAAAGAGTGATAAAAATAAGAAATGATTCTGAAATAAACTGAAACGGCAAACAGGCAATCATTTTTCAGTGTGTTGTTAAAAGTACTAATACACATCCACTGCGATAGTCAAATTAACACATCCCTCTCTTCCCAGAACAGTATGGCACAGTGCTGATGGCAGTGAACAGTGCACACACATTCATTTGCATTAAAGCAAACCTTGCAAGAAACATCTCAATACATACAAATATTCATGCTTTCTAAGGCTTGAATATGGAGGCTATTACCCAATCCAGTGTTGCGCCTTTTCCATCAAAATAGAGAAACTCATATGTTGTCATAGAAACGGGTATAGAATGGTGCGCAGGCAAAGTAAATACGCAGTGTCATGGCCTTAGCAAGCAAAGCCTGGGAGCGAGAATCACATCTCAAAAATAAATATCAGCCCTATTGTGGACAGACTACAAAGAAAGAGACTGCCAAACACACACACACACACAGAGAGAGAGAGAGAGAGAGAGAGAGAGAGAGAGAGAGGTGATCATTTTTAGCATGTTCAAGGTTCATGTCATTCCTAAGGAATCGGTTAGGTGATGTCCATTTGCATAATGATAATAACCAATAGATTTTACTAGTGCTATCTCCATGTGCCTCATAGAGAATTAGGAGGCTTTTAGGAGCTCCTCATTTGATTTTTTTAATGATATACTGACTGGGGAATCAGGTTCTTTCTTACTGAAATCATAATCCTGCCACCTGTTGGACAAAATCTGAATTGCAGGTCCAGGCTACACATATCTGTTAATCCAGAGCACCCTTACAAGCTTTGTGTGTGTATTCAAAGGTTCGGAGTAATTAAGATTTTTAATGTTTTTGAAAGACGTCTCTTATGCTCACCAAGGCTGCATTTATTTGATCAAAAATAGTAATGTTGTGAAATATTTTGACTATTAAAAATAACTGTTTTCTATTTTAATATAATTTAAAATGAAATTAATTCATATGATGGCAAAGCTCATTTTTTACACTCTTCTTCAGATCCTTCACATGATTACATGATCCTCCAGAAATCATTCTACTATGCTGATTTGTTATTTGATATGCTTTATTATCAATGTTGAAAACCGTTGAAGCATCCAGAGCAGCAGCTGATGATTTTTTTCAGGATTCTTTCATGAATAGAAAATTCTAAAGAAAAGCATTTATTTCAAACAGAAATCTTTTGCAACATTATAAAATGTTCAAATGTAATGCATCCCTGTTGAAAAAAAGTATTAATTTGTTTCGGTTCTTTATTTTTTTTTTTAATGATTGTGTATCATGGTTTCCACAAAAAAAAAACTACTAAGCACAACTGTCTTCAAAACTGATAATAAGAAATGTTTCTTGAGTAGCAAATCAGCATATTAGAATAATTTCTGATGGATCATGTGACACTGAAGACTGGAGTAATGACTGCTGAACATTCAGCTTTGCATCACAGGAATGTGTTACATTTAAAATGCATTCAAATATTATATGAAAATAAACTGAATATTATAAAATATATTCAAATAGAAAACAGCTATTTTAAATTGTAGAAATATTTAACAATATTAATGTTTTTACTATATTTTTGATTGAATAAATGTAGCCTTGGTGAGCATAAGAGAGAGAAAGCAATTTTGTCACACACTTTCCTTCCCGACAGATATTTTTGGTTTTGTTTATTACATTTGATGAAGTACTAATACAAACACTGCCCCATAAAACGCACCAGCTACAGCTCTCACAAGCTTTTAACAAACTAGCCACTTTCATTTCCTCCAGTTACTGAATGTAATTTGCCATATATATATACACATGTCCCCGTTTAACCATCTAACATGGAGACTGGCACAAGCAGGCCATTTGACTTTATACTTAAAAAGAAAACATGAAATCTTGCTTTTATGGGCTTCTACGGTTGACGACTTAACCCTTCCCTGTATCAGCAGGGGGCTTTCATACAAGCGGCAGTTTCTGATCATTTCCTGTCTTTTTGCTACAGATGCGCACACACATTTGCTATGCCTCTGAGACGTGTAGGCCAACATAAAGCAGTGCTTCCCTCTCTCCTGTGTTTCTGGTTGATCAATGGTCAGAAACAGTCATGGTGCAAATGAGACAAAATGAAGCAGTACGCCTTGCTCCCGTACAAATGAGTGCAGCCCTCATAAACTACAGTAGCAACTAATCTTTATGTAGCTTTGCCAGAAGGGACATAAACCAGGAGCGACTTCAAACTGTGATGAGAGTAAGACAGAGGGCAATTTGATGCATTCCCTCCCACCCTTTAATTTTCATTATTGTGACGGTGTGTGTTTGCTGGTTTATGGTCTCTATGAGCACCGGTGACAGCCCTTCTTTGAGTAACTAATGACATAAGGTTGAATGAGCTGTAGAATTAAGACCGCTCAGCTTTTGAACTTTTATCTTTTTAGGGTGGGGGAGTGGCTGAAATCAAAAGGGTCACACATAAAACCGTGTGTGCATGTGTGTGTTTGGCCAAGCGAGGCTGAGTAAGTGCACAAACCTAGGTGTGCTGGGAGTATTGGTTTGTACAAATGTGTAAAAATGTCTTTAGCATCTTAAGTGTCCTTGAACTTTATGTGTACATAATATAATCACAAAGCCTCAAGCTTGCAGAAAACACACAAACACACATGGCCACATACCTTTTTCGAACCGGCGAAGCCCTCAGACTCCAGGAAGAAGTAGGCAAAAGGCATCAGCACAAAGAGACAGAGATTTGAGAAAAGGGACACCAGGTTCCACAGGCCTGAAGAAAGACAAATCAGTTCATTCAACTTTCGTTTCATTTCAACTTTAAGCTCAACTACTTGACTTGATCCATATCATTTAACATAATAACAGCAATTGGATAAAAAAAAAAACATCCCTTGTTCATTAAACATTTTGTCTAATTTGATTATAGTTGGTATGGTTTGACACATTTAAATCGATTCCACAGATTTTTCCTCCAAAACAAATTAATTAAAAAAAAGTTCAAGAATCAAACTTCTAGTCTTCATTTTTTTCAAAACCCCAAACATTCTCATCTAAAACAACCCAAAAAAACTGCTCTCAGAAGCTCAGGTTAACAGAGAAACCATCTGCACAAAAAACAGACACATGACACCACCTTGTGGAGATGACTGAAGCTAAGGAGAAAAATACTTCGAGTTGTTTTGAAATTATTATAACGAGTCAGGAGTAGTCAGGTGTATGGCCTCAGCAACATACTGTATGCATTGTTCAATGCACAAATCATTTAATAAACACTTTCTATGAAACACACAAATTAAACTTTGTAATTTTGATTAAAAGTATCCAAAGGTAAGGACAAATAACATATTGTGTTTTTAGAAGAACAAAGTAAACCGTTAGCAGAACACAAGCAGCATTTATTTCTGCAACAGTCTGTGAATGTCACCTAATGCATGACAGACAATAGGTACAACCTTATGCAAAACTACTTATTAAGTAGCACATATTATATTAAAATAAAAAAAAGGTGTGATACTGACCATGAATGAGTGATCCATTGAGCCACTGTATGTAGTAGTTTTTTGGTAGAGAGAGCACAATCTCATAACTGATTATAGAAAATGGTAAGAGAAGGACAGCTCCTCCAGACACTGCCAGTGTGAATGTACACAGGTACATCCTGAGAAAAGGCAGAAACAAAGTAAAAAGTTAGTGAAAAGCATGGTAATAATTCTTGTACATTATTATGAATGATTTTGAATCCGTTTTATTTTCACATTTAAGGTAATGATGTAACAATATGGGGTTACATTAAGAAAATACAAGTGACTACAACTCAAGGTACAGTGGAAGATTTGATAAGAAAATGTTAAACTAAGGATTCTTTGATATTAAGTTGTATATACCTGGATCCTTTAAATGAACTATAAAAAAACAGCACTTGTTATCATGCCAGATACGGTCAGTATCAAACAACTCACGATATTCTGTTGACAATGGCATCCTCATCTTCCTGATCATCTGTTGGCATAAGAAAAAAAACATAAAATAAACCAATAAACCAGACACAGATTTAAAGTAATTTTGTTTTTGATAGAGATTATGTTCTTAGTGCTTAGTGCTGTGATGCTCTGACAATCTTTATCAGAAGTGACAGTCAGCGTTTCATTTCTTTACTGTGAATTTGCAACACAGAGGTCACAGAAACATGACAGATGTTTTAATAAGTCTAAAGCATGATCTGTCTTCATTTAACTAAAAGCTACTTGAAACAATCAAGCATATTAATATTCATAATGAATTTATTGAAGGCATAAATCTATATTTTGTAATCATGTAAGGCAAAAGTGTGATCGCTATTTAGAAATTAGTGTTGTTTCAGAAGCAATGTTCACACTGGCAGTATAAAGTAAATGAAAAAAGAAAGAGAAATAGACTTAATTAGTTATAACATTTCTTACATTATCGCTTAAATATTTATTTGTCAGTGCAAGTTTTTAAAATGACAAGATGTGCGGGACATCCTGAGACCAGATGTGCTGTCATCCATCTAAAATTGCTTGTGTGTGGTCTAGTGTGTCAATATATATGTTTTGTCTCACCATTCACGGTCTCCCACCCTGCTCACTAGTGTGTGGTTTTCTTTCCTGATCGTTAGAGGGTGGTAGTAGCACTGATAAGAATGGGTTCTTTGCACTTATGCAGCTGGGTAAACGTACAGGTAGAGTAAATTAGACCTTAGTTAAATCAGTAACTAATGTTTCCTAAATTGACTACCACCTGGTCAACGCCAGATTAATTGTGTATTTGATTAAATCATTGTTTACTGTTGTCCAAGAGTATTTTTGGATAATTGAAGCTTAGATGGTCTCATAACATTAATCTTAATATGTTATAGCTGCATTAAACTGAACCCATTTCAACATTTGAGTAATATTTTGTTCATTTGCCCCTCTAGGAAATTCTGGTTTCTGGTAAAAATGCTGTCCTCTTGTTTGACTACCCCACTAGCATTTTAGAACCCAAGAGTAATCCGAGGTTAATTCATTAGCCTTGATTTTTAGTTTCTGCATGCATCGCTTAGTCACATTGTAGGGCTGGTAAACTCTGTTTTAGAGTTATGAAAGGGGAGTTCATTGTAGAGAGTTAATTCAGCAAAATCCACAGCTTATTATGCTAAATGTGTTTTGGACTAAATGATTATTTTCCACTGAGAATATGGCTTAACGTGAAAAACAAAGAACCTTTCAGATCACATTCAGTGTCCGAGTAGATAGCTGTCATGGCCCTGGACTGATAGGAGTGGATAGTGATTATATTTAAATGTCCTCTAATTGATTCGAAGAAGCTCCTTGGCAAAGACCAGATGGATCTCTGGGTTTATTACCCAATAAAGCATGTCGTTATTAATAAAGGAGGAAATGCACTTATGCGAAATAGACCTCAATTAGATTGCAGAAAAGACCATTAAAATAGTCTTGCTGTAGAGTAATCTAGCATCCTTCTTTCTTTATCATTTTCTTTTCATGTCCTTCCTAAGTACAAGTTCTATGTCTCTAGTTCAGCTAATACGGCAGGCTCATTTTCATCATTACTCTGTGAACATGACAGAAACAGACTTCTGGCTAGATATAACATGAAGTGTCTAAAAAAGTGCTAAAAGGTCAATCTAATCTAACATAAATATAAAAGACATTTAAAATAGCCCCTGTGATGTGCTCTGGTGATGGATGGGCTTTGTCTCAAAGGTTCATTGTTGTTGGCTGCCCATTGCTGCAGTGGTGAGAATTTTTTTTGCCATATTCCAGTATGCTTACTCGCACATTTGCACGGATATGAGAGCTCTAAACAGCGATTCCCACGAGCCCGACCATGCCACCGACAACAGACCGCTTCACATCCAGCCTGTTTCTTGTCGAGGGTTTTTCCTTCACGTTTGTCATGGAATATTCGAGTTCAGCGTCGTTACAAATTGAAAAGACCCCACCGAAATTAAAAAACAATAATTTTATTCACAGAGCGTAACTGATAAACCTAAACAATAATTGACATGCATTTTAAAAGCGATTTCGTTATAAATAGCCTACATTGTATAAAAAAATAAACAGATCACATGGTTCTGGTTGATTTTTTTCCCCCCATCCCACTTGAGTTTAGAAATGAACTCTTCAGTATATCGAATAGGAACATCTCAGTGAGTTATTACTGATAGTGATAGGCCTACTCATCTGTTTTGCTTGATCGTGTAATGCAATTTGACCACATGCTCTGCAACCATAACATCAGGCTTCACCTTACGGAGAAGTATCAGTGGTTGTAAGTATACAAACAGCTCATGTGGGCGTCCTTCTCAGCATTTCCATAATGACTGCAAGATGATAACACATGCTAATCACATACTTCGCTTATGTAAGTGTCTTTTTGGAAACGAAGTCTCGTGGTTGTGGACTGATATCACTGGCATTGGTTCGCTCATCATCGGAGGAACAATCAGATGAATTCAGCATGTAATTATCTCCTTCGTCGTCACTGTCCCTAAAGTCCCGTTTTCTGTTGCTTTTCACTGAATCTACCTTCTGGTAGTCCTTCTCCAGTCCGTCCATTTTGTCCTGGCTTCCTTTACCTTTTTGCTTCTCGGCCTCCTGAGCGGCTTGCTCTTTAGCCTTTTTACTGCGCTTCCATTTCATGCGCCTGTTCTGAAACCAGATTTTCACCTGGAAATATAAACATGACATATGTCTCATTCATAAATAATTCAGAGCAATCGAATATTATTTGACCTTACTAACTGTAATATTTAAATTAATCGTATTATTACTATTAGCCTATTAATGTTCAACAAACGAATTTAGACATTTTTAAATGTAAAAAAAGGTCGCCGGTTTACCTGTGTCTCTGTTAGCATTAATGATGTGGCCACTTCAAAGCGTTTTGGTCTCGATAGATATTTATTCAGCTTAAACTGGTGCTCAAGTTCAAGGAGCTGCTGGCTTGTGAACGCGGTTCTTGGTCTTCTGCACTTCCCGAGTAAGTTTGACTGCGCCTGGCCTGCAGAATTGAGCAACAGAGCGTGTATATTGTGTACGACACAGCAACAATTGATTTTTTTCACAACATTTTTATTATCAAAATAAAGATTGCAGTTCGATTCCAAAATAAGCTAAATAAAGACTCCAGTGAGTACCACAAATGTGTTTTTACATTTTGAAACCTTTGAAGTTCTACATAGATACAAATATTTTTTGTTCTCCAATTCCTGAGAAAATTACAAACTTTTAAAGCAGACCCCCCACCAAAAAAAATTACATTATATATATATACACACACACACACACACACACACACATATATATATATATATATATGTGTGTGTGTGTGTGTGTGTGTGTGTGTGTGTGTGTATAGTAGCCTAGGCTAATGTAACATGAATCATTTTCTTAAGCAGAAAAAAAACTTTGGATAAGAATGTTATTTGATGAACATATAGTAGGCATACCGCACGGTTAAAAGCTTATTTTTGAGAGTGGCAAGGACAGTGGAAATGTAGTTGCTGTTTTTCACATATTTAAATTTTAACAGCCTATAGGCCAGCCATGTTACAGAAGGCATTACAGCATTAATGCACAATATGCGCAATCGATTTTAACACACCGTGTAAATGGCACGGCAAGAAATGATAAAAGCGCTCATTCTTAAAACCCTCAAAAGCAATTCCCAGTCACACATAGCCTCTATGTGCCACGGCATTGTCAGTACATCTGGTAACATTTCCACCCTATCTGATTTGTTTGGGAGAGGTTTGAGAAAATCTGCAGACGAGCAGCGGAACAGAGAGACAGTGTCCGCAGTGTACACAGTTGGCAGGCTGTGGTTTTCACACTCGTCCGCCACTTTCCCTCTGTCCATTATCTGGCCATTTTAGCCCCTCTCCGAAAGAGAGAGCTCGTTCTGTCTCAGTCAAAGAACAGCTTTACTGACCCTGCACGCGCGTGTTATATCTGGCTGCTGTGATCCGTAGCTCTGAACAAAATTGATTTGATTTTTTATTAATAAAACAGTAGTAGGGCACGTGTTGAAAATAAACAGCGTTTAAAATAATTGATAAAATATGATTGAAGAATACAGAATAACCAGGCATATAAAAATAACAAGTTTATCATAGCCTATACCTGTATAGCCTACATAATAACATGGCCACAAAAATTAGAATAAAATGTATAATAATAATAATGTTATTTATTTAGCCACATGCATTTCAGATGCAACTCACCATTGAAATCTGCCATTTTAGGCAGCAGCATCCCCGCAGTTGAGACCCTCAGCCAGTGATCGAGCTGAAAGGAGCTGGCGGTGAGTTTGAGGGGGTCACTGGGATGATGATGGTGGTGCGACCCGTGCGGATATGAGTAGGACAGTGCCGGGTGCTGACCCAGCGCTGCTGCTGAATATGTGTACATTGGATGACCGTAGAGAGCCTGAGGGGGGATCCCGGTGCTGCTCTGAGGGTGTAGTCCTAACATGCCTGAATGGAGAGAGTTTAAGAAACCCGGTTTGGGAATCAACCCGCAAGACGATATCCTGGGGGGCGACGGAGTCTCGGTTCGAAGTGCCTCGGAGTTCGAGTTCAACTCCGACGCCTGGACACTTTCGGAGGAGGATGATACGGAAGAGGTGGGCAGGGAGGTGACCAGCGCCAGCGGCGAGCTCTGCACTTTTGGCGGATCGACAGCCAGAAGCGCGTCGATGCGAAAGTTTTTAGATTTCTCCATCTGGCCCACCTCACAAACAGATGAACGCGTCGGTCGCAACTTTAAAAGGCTGTCACTATGTCACCGTTGCTCTCCTTAAAGTTATGATCTTGGCCAAGGTGTGCAAGCCAGAAGTCCACTTGTCCACTGCTGCCCGAGAGGGTGTGGCTTGGTCATTCACGTCATCCTTGTGGATATCCGATTGGACAGTGATTTCTTCTATAGCCTACACTCTTACAAATAAAGGTGCTTCAAAAGGTTCTTCAAACGATGCCATAGAAGAACCATTTTTGGTTCCATGAAGAACAATTCAGTCAAAGGTTCTTTAAAGAACCATCTCTTTCTTACCTTTTTATAATCTGAAGAACCTTCTTTCGCCACAAAGAAGCTTTTGTGAAACAGAAAGGTTCTCCAGATGTTAAAGGTTCTTTATGGAACCATTTAGACAAAAAGGTTCTTCTATGGCATCGTGAAGAACCTTTATTTTTAAGAGGGTAGTCCTCAAAAATATTTGTAATTCGTGGAAGGTGCTGGAGAAACAGAAAAAAAAATGTTTTCAACAGCTAACACACAACACACACACACTTTACTGATAGCCTTAATTAAGTACAGATTTGTAGATTTTATAGATATTCTGCATTAGTGTATGAAGAAAGTGTCCTCACTAGCCTATTAAAGTGCAACGATTAAAATACTATGAAATTATTTATACGCTTAAAAAGAGGAATGCAGTGTTTCAGTCTGTTCTATAATAAGACGAGTTATCATCATGATTTCATTTTACGAGCGTTTTCGACATGTTGATGCAAAAAATAGGACTGATTGAACGAAGATGACTAACTGATTGTCTAAAACCGGTAAGTGTTAGTCAAACTACACCATATGTTTATACAGTATCTAGGCTATGTCTATGTTTGAAAAAGAAGCCAACCATCGCTCTACTGGCAACGCAAAGACTATGGCATTTTTTTATTTGATGATTATATATGAATTATCTAAGTGGCATATACGCATTTGAGATTAAAAATATACTTTGAGTTCTGAATATTTAAGAGGACAAATTCGTGGAAAGACTGTTCTCACTCGGACACCAGGGGAGACCTTAATCGCTCCACTTTTTTGCATTGCAGTAAATAGTTTTGACGTTTTGGTAAGTGTTTCAGCAAAAATGTAAGGAGTAAAATAATGATGAAACATAAAACAATTAATGAAAATATGTACAAATTATCAAGCAAGTGTTTTGAGCAACAGATAGGCCTACCGTAGGCTATTTAAATAAATAAATTGTATACATTTCCAATAGCCTATGTAAAACACATGAAACAACTTGCCCCCATCCACACCCCTAAAAATGCACCGACCTAACATTTATGAAAAATATGCTTATATACCCCTTCCTGAATATTTATTGTACAATTTGTTTAGCTAACAAATGATGATATCGGAATTTTACTCTGGAGGATAAAATTCACAAACTTAATTTCATTTGAGAGGATTGTTTTAAGGCGTTTGAAACGCATACAAAACTACTGCTAGAGAAAACATGTGGACTTTTTTTGACTTTATGAGAAATAGGCTAGACCTTGTGTTGTGACAGCTTTTCCGTGTGACAGCGCCGGTCTTTATCCTATATTATAAACCCAGAGAAAAAAATATTACGCGATTAACAGTTAAATGAGTCTGTGGGCTTTCACTACTCTAGATGTTGACATATTTTAGCAACTTTGCATCTGTAAAATTATTATATATTAAGGTATATTAAAAATAATATAAAATAAAATAATTGATTATAAAATTTTTCTGTCGCCTTTATCAAAACAGCTACAAATTTATGATTATAACATAGTCCATTAGAACGAACATGTAGTATTTATTCGGCATAATCATGGGCAAAAAAAATAAGACCTTTGTTATTTTGAGTAAATATAAAGGAAAAAATATATTGACATGTTTTCAAGTGTCTTCGGTAAACGTTGGATCTCGCGCTCTTTAAATAGAAATGATTCGTTTCTTCAAGCAGCTGGGCACATGGAGGGATGGGGATGTGGAGGGTCCGTGTCTAAGGGGTCTGGTCCTCTTATAAGCCTCTTTAAGCTAATGGAGGAAGAGGTCAGGGAGAGAATTATTGACACGCTGTTGCCCTTAACCTGTCTACCAATAAAGCGGATTAGTTTTCCTCAATTCATCAGCTAACCACTCTCCAGAGACTGGTCGCATGCATGCGTTTATTTGCTCGGGGGAAATCAACAAGTCACGGGCCGAAAGAAGAAGAAGAACAGGGTGCACTAATGATACAGTGACCAATTCTGTAATAGAAATCACTAAGCCGCACGCGTGATTGCTAACAACATTACAATTATCACTGCACAGTAGGCTATATACTGTAAAGTGTGACCCATATGTAGGCTATTTGGACGACACTGGAATACTAAAATAATGTTTTATGTGATTTACAGCGCAACAATAAACGTATAAATAAGAGTTATGTTTAGATCTATCGGGAATTCTTCTAGTTTGAAGTCTGCAACGTTCATCCCAAATGCTCTTGTGTCTCTAAACACATGGGCCGCTTTGTCCGCTTCCCAGTTTTAATTTCATTAAGGGATCGCATGCATATTTCTATGAAAGCATATGCAGTGAAATATGCAGCCGTGGACCTGCATCAGAAAGATTTATGGCTCTTTTTCATCACATCAGGAGAGAGTCAAATTATTATTGCACCCTGAGATAGAAGGGCCTGAAACCAGGGACTCTCCTCAAAGCTGTTCATTCGCTCGGTAATTACTTTCACAATTAAGTGGAACACATATCATCACAATGACAAATCGAAATAGTTTATATATTAATTATCCATGGTAAATGTGTTCATTATGAAAAGCCAATTTAACGGGACCTCCACTGTCTCTTTTATTGCAATAAATATTTTCGATCATAATGGCACAAGTGTGTTGAAATGTATATTGCACTGCTTTTAAACACATTTGGGACTCATTTATCAATTTAATTTGTGGAGAACGGTTACTTACAATGAATATAGTCCCATAGTAGCCTATCAAAAGTCATTAGGAATCCGATTTCAGTGCTTAGCTGCATGATTTCTTCCCCCAAGGATTCTGAACATGAAGATCATTTCTTTTAAACGCACTGCATATTTGACCAATTCCTTCTTGGCTATAAGCGTTTTTCATCTGTTTGCTTTGATAAGCCTTATTGTCTCTTAAGTGATTCACTGGACCAAACAACCCGAACTAGCCTGAAAGCCAGGTGCCACTTAACCGAGCACACTAGACTACACTAATGTGATGAATACACACAACTCGGTCAGTGGTGTAATTTAAAATGTGCTTTAAACGAGATGATCCACAAGTCCCCCTCTCTCCGTGACACGAGCCCGTGATTGACGATGTCACCAGATGTCAGGCTAATTTAAATGAATTCATTTCACATCTGTCATATGCAAAAACCTAGCTGTTTATTGAAATGAGGGCCCCACGAGAGAAATGTTAAAAGCAACATCTCTTTACTAACAAATGTATTAATTAAATCAACAACAACCCTTATGATTTAAGGTTTACAAGCAGGTACACAATGTAAAGACTTGCACCCCAATGCAAACAAGTTGCAATGTAAAACTGTAAAAAGATTTCTTTGTCCCTAAGCTACAACGATTTGAATCTGCACATTTAACATGATTTAAAACAATAATAAAGAAAGATACAGTGTTGCATTATAATAATCCTAATTAATGTAATAAAATGTATTTACTTAACCTAATTCAGTCTAAACTTGACTTGAATGCAGACAGCTGCCATCGTGACTTTTTAACCTATCAAAACATTTTCAAATTTAAGGCAAATTTGACACATGATGGCTGTATTGTATTTCAGAAAAGCACATTTGGCCACATACTAATTAGAGGGTGTCAGTTTTCCTTATTCCCATTTTCTTCCTCTCCTTTTCATTACTTTTTCAGAAGAAGGGGAGTGGAGGTGCATTTGGCCCTATCAATTTATCAACCAACATTAAACAGCTTTTAGTCAATGAAAACAGTTGCCTATTTCTTATTAATGTTTCTCAAGCTAAGCTTTTACATTTTACTCACTGGCAGATGAATGATCATAGATCAAAATGTAAGATTTGTTTTTGTATCCGAGTCTTATGATTTAAACAATGTAACCTGACTTCAAATGAAAAGCACATAGCCCAGCACCAAATAGACTCAAATGCATAAGATTTAAAGATTAAGAATATAATTTTTGAATTGGTTTGTGAAATTCAAGTGCACATTGGAGCAAGATAAAAGAAAATTACTCCGCGAACAAGTGATCACTGTTTGTTACTAAATGATTTATAACCCACATTTGTTTTGAATATTTTAATGCCTGTTCCGGGTTTAAAAGTATAACTTATTCATGTAACTTTAATTATGAATTATGTAAGCATAATTTTTTGAGACAAACATATGGCTGCATGATTCTGTATTCATAATATAATAATTTGTTAAATAGCCTACTCAACAATTGTTCCTTAACAAATTTTGGCTATATACATGCAAAAACTCTTATAAATCTTACTGACATGGTTAACATCCATGGAACTGTACTTGCAAAATATAAACTGTAAAATATTCTTCACACTATGTATATGTGTGTGTGTGTGTGTGTGTGCACTGTAAAAAAAATTCTGTAGTTTTTACAAAAAAAATTTGGCAGCTGTGGTTGCCAGAATAATTTTGTAAAAAATACAGAAAACTGTAAACACATTTACGCCTATATAATTACAGTATAAAACTGTAATTTACAAACAAGAAAATTTGAATGTAAACCAATAAATTCAACAATGCACACTGCTATTAAAATCTGTTTTGTACCTTTAACATACTGACAACCACCATAATAATGCAGGTGGTAAAAGAGAAAGCCACATGAAGAATCAAAGCTTATCACAAGTAGCTTCGCCACAAGCTGAAGTATATACTAATATATAGAAGGTGCACAGAGTCATTCATGCAAACACAAAACACCATCATGGTAACACACATGATACTTAAATAATGCATTCAACTTTCATTAAACAACAGAAGATGTGACATAAAGCCCAAATATACATAATTAATAACAAAAACTTAAAAAAAAACATGATTATTTAAACAAAATACTTTCAAATGTGGAGTGTCATGCAGGGAATTCTGGGAATATCAGTTTACAGTTTTTGACTGTAAATTATACATTGATCTGTTATTTTTACTTCTAAAAACTGTAAAAATTAACAGCATTTTACTCTACATTTTACATGAAATGTCTGGTTAGATATTTTACAGTTTTTCCCTGTATATAGTACAGGAACTTACTGTTAACTTTTTTTTAACAGTTTTTTTCCGTAGTGTTTTTACAAAATGTTACAGTTAAAATTACACTTATTTTTTACAGTGTGTGTGTGTGTGTGTGTGTGTGTGTATATATATATACATACAATGTTTCCCCTAGGTTTATGCTTTTTGGATTAATTTTATTAATCAAAAAGCATGTCTAATGAATTAAAATTATGAAACTTAAACAATTTAACATCAGTTTATTAAAAATTTAACAAATATTACATGTTTAGGGCCCTAACTATGAAATGTTTTATTTTTCCAACCTTATGTTTATTGTTACCAAATTCTGCATGTCTAATTATTTGAAAGCAAAAACAAGTTTCATTTATTCTTACAATTCTGTGTTGTGTATTTACATTTTTTTTAAGGCATAAAACGTTAATTTTATCTATCTTTTAAGTAATGAAAATTAAACAAATTTTATTTTTTGGAAAATAAAGGTAATTTAATATTACAATTAAAACATTGAAGAAATATTGTATATTTATGGTTGTCCTTAAAAATAAGGTTTTGTTTTCAGTCTGTTACGTACATTCTACTCAACAATAGTAATATATTTCTGCCAATGCCCCCTCAAGTTAAACCGAACTTTTATTTTGACGGGTTGCCGTGAATACCATTACATTTCTGTGTGTGTATGACATGATGATAGTTTTACTCAAATGAAACGGTCAAATGTTCATGAAGTGACTCTCAGAGCAGTTCTGGAGATGTTGTTCATGTATTTATGTCCTCATTTAGTGAGACAACAGTTAATATGTTAATATCACCGCAAGCGTCACGCGCGCTTCAGTATGAGTGGTAAACAGAACCGGGCGTCTGCGCCATTCATTAACACAGAGACACGCAGATTTCATTTAAATATGAATCGTTTTGCGGCTTAATATTTACAAATACTAGTGGGAGTGGGAGTGTGCTCACGTGTGTGTGTGTGTGTGTGTGTGTGTGTGTGTGTGTGTGTGTGTGTGTGTGTGTGTGTGTGTGTGTGTGTGTGTGTCGGGCGGAACTCCGCTGTGCTTGCTGCAGAGAGCGCGACCATAAGAGACCGAAATGACATGCCGTCGTGTAAATAAGATAAAAAAAAACATAAGGCTATTTAGTTTGCTTAATAAAAGAACAAGGTATAGACATGTTCTATCGGAAAGGTTACTTTAAATGACTTCTATTGTGATCTGGCGCCATAGAGAAAATATAATTAAATAAAATTAACTTTTAATTTGAATTAAATATTAGGGGCCGCAACCCCTAATATAATGGCAGGGGAAACACTGTATATATATATATATATATGTATGTGTGTGTGTGTGTGTATACTGTATATATGGGTGTATGGATTCAAGAAATAGCTTAAATACACTTTTTACTTAAAAAATGCATGAGGAGAGGACTCTTGAACATTTTAACAATGAACCAGCCTCAACAAAGAGTTATGGAGACATATAACTCATGGAGTTGACATAAATGTGTGACCTTTTTTGACATCTTTCAAAATTAGAGACCTTTTGAGATGATGAGACCCCCATTTTGTATTCTGAAGCAGCTCCAGAAGACTTGCTGTAGTGGCTCTTTATCCCCTTTTCAGGTCTAAAAGGCAGGATATGATCAATCAATAACTCATAAATCCCTCTATAACATATATGAGAAACAGAGTGGTTTCCAGTCTTGCTACTGCCGTCCAACAAGAACCAGATGCCAAGTCATGAGTGCGAGACCTATACAATACTTCGGAAGATGCCTGTGATGCACTGATGAGTATAGGCAGACTTTTCTGAAAGTCAGTTGGCTTCAAAGTTAAAGGGATAGGCTAGTTCTACCAAAATGGGAAATTCTGTCATAATTTACTCACCCACATGTTGTCCCTAAGTCCAAACTTGTATGACCTTCTTTCTTAATTTCTTAATGTTGAGGAATGTTGTTAACCAAATCACTTTGTTTAATATTGACTTGTATAGAAAAAAAAGAAAAAACTCATACATATGTATATATATATATATATATATATGTACATTAACTTAGATGGTTGATTTTTGTTTTGCTATGTGTTTGACAATTCATGATATGCTATTCATTATAAGAAAATATATGTAATAGAATAGATTAAAAAAACGATTTATCCTAAAGGGATTTGTAAACATTTTTGAAAATGTAATAATTATTTTTTATTATTTACATTCTGACTTAGAGTATAAATCTTGAAATATAAACACGTTTTTTTATTCAAAGCCATAGATAAAAAAAAATTAGATTATTGTATAAAAATTGTTGTATAAAAATAGCCATAGATTTTTTTCAGAGTCATAGACTGTATAAAAAACAGTAGGTCCATTCGATGGACTCCTAATTTACATCACTTACAAACAAACCAATAAAGAATGGCATTTTATAATAAATCTTTAAAGAAGATCTATAGAATATGATTTAGTAACGTTTCCCGGAGATTAGACCCCTTGCACCGCAACTGGTTTCCTTTTATTGCTTGGATTCATCCAGGAAGTAATTGTGACATGTTTCATGTTATTGACCCCGTCTTTAACCAATCGGTTGGAAGAAAACTTTATGTTGTCCAATCACATTTCACCGTGTTACTGGGTAGGCGGGCTGTTCTCTGTGTTGGGTTTGTTTAGTACAGCAAGAGCAGCGATTTCGGTTTTGTTTTCTCTGATTTCCAGTCGCTGAACTATCGTTCGGCTGATCATTCAATAAAACCAGGTAAACAATTCGCATTTCATCTATTAATACGACTCATCAGTAGAAAAGCCGCAAAACATCACTGAAATCAGTAGATGACTCTAGAAGCGACCAGAGCGACAGATGACTGAAGTTTGTGTCAAGCTGAACTATCATGTCAGAACAGTGTTGCACTCATGTTTCCAAATTAATGCCTTCATTCTCGCTAAGTCTTGACATACTCCAATAACATATAGGTATACGTGCAAATTACTGGGAAATTGGGAATTGTCGAGGCGAAAGGCAATTGACCTGCTGCTGAGTCATTAGCTAGCTAGTCAAAGAACCTTTAGCCAAAAGGCTAACAGAGAAGTTCAGTGGATCTGACTGAAGAAAAAACACCTGAACTCTGTGTCTTCTACAGCGCGAGTGCTCCTTTAGTCCGAGAACTGCTGACAACACGTTCATATATGATGATGAACTTCTGGTATTGTGATTCTTTGCTGGTTCTGTAGGTTAGCAAGCTAACTAGCCTGGCTGGAGACATAACTAATGTATTTGCCTCTTATGAAACAGCCCTTTTCTACAACATGTCTCGCTCAGATGAGGCTGCATGGCGAGGCAATTTTTGTGCACACAGATATTTGTATGAATCTAAGGTATATTTCCTGGCTTTTAATGTATACAAAAAGTTGAAGCAATATTTCTACGGTTTTTTGGTTGACATTTTTGGTTTCTTTTTCGTGTTGATCACACCTGCTTAAGTGCCAGATTCGTGTCTGCTATAATGACCGTTTCCATTCAGTCCCACTGTAAACTTCTATACCTCTTCAGTTATCTACCACAAGGATAAAGTTGTTTTAAATATCTTCATCATAACAGCCTGCTTTATTCGCAGCAGTATGTTAACATGCAGGTATTTTCAGCTTCTTGACCAGTGTTTATTATTAGAAGCACACATAAATTCTGTTTTTATTATGATTAGTTCATAGGCTTGACACCAGTCTCATGAGCTTTTTGTTTTTTTCTCTGTCTTGTAGGCACAGACAGCACTTTGTTGCTCTGCACACAGAGTACTTGCATTGATCGCTGCTCGATGGGAAAAGTGTAAACCATGTTCAGTTTTGAGGGAGATTTCAGGAGAACACCCAAGGTGTCCCTTGGGGGTGCTAGCAGAAAAGTAAGTTTTCCATATGATATGATGGCTAAATTATCAAATTGTCTGAAATTCTGAATACTTTGTTCACACAAATGTGTCTAATTCTGTGCATCGCTACATTTGTCTACAACGATTATTACTTGGAAACTGATGATATGGTATGTTTGTGAATAATTGGTGTAAATGATTTCCATATATGGAGTACATGAATCTGGCAAAAATTGTTTTATAATGGTTTTGATATTGGATCTATTTTGATATGTCTCACATATGTGTTTTGTACAGGAGGAGAAAGCATCACTTCTACATCGAACACAAGAAGAAAGAAGGAAAAGGGAGGTGAGCATCGGCCTTTTATGGTATTTTAAAGCGCTATGTGTTTTATTGTAAAAATAGGACAGAAATGTTCTAAATAATGTCTGAAACTTTGTATTATGAGCACTTCTCATGTTTATTTGCTTTGTAATGATGAATCGCTTGTTGTATTCCTCATTTGTAAGTAGCTTTAGATAAAAGCGTCTGCTAAATAAATAAATGCAAATGTAAAAGTGATGTTAGTTCTAAAAAAAAAAGAAAAAAGGAAGCTTGGTTTGACTAATTGATCCAATGCAATGACATTCACACATTTTCAAGTGTATCTTGAGAGTCCACATACTTTTTGCTGCCAGTGTATAACCTAATTACCCATGAGGTGTACAGTATTTCTGCATTATCTATTTAGAGCCAGAAATAAGGATGTGAAACTTAAAGTTGTGAACAAATAGGAGATAATGACCTTGTCCTTCATATATGGATTTGCTCATCTTTGAATTTTTCACAGGATGAGAGGAAAAGACTAAAAAATGCAATCATCATTCAGTCTTACATAAGAGGATACCAAGACAGAAAACAGCAAGTATGTGGAAGTGGTTTAAACTCTACAAGTGTTGAAGGGTTTCTTTAAACAGAAAACCTGTCTTTATTCTTGTAGTTGATAGACAGATTGTTGATAGTTGTTGATTGTTGATAGAATAAATTCTAAGTATTCTCTCTTTTTCATTTAGTATGCCATTCAGAGGGGCTGCTTTGACCGCTGTGCGCGTCAGTGCCAGTCAGGCTCTGGCCCTCAACTTACAGACAGTGCCATACTCAGTCAACTTGTTCGCCAGCTTCTCTTTTTTTACAGACTACGTGAAGACAGACACAGAATGGTAAGGAGTGCCTATCTAAATAGATATTATTGCCATATGAGGCTCAGTGAAGATTTGTTCTTTGCCATTTTAATGTGGATTGATGAAAAAGAAGTTGGACAGATTGATATTGTTATGCTGTCACTGACTTACCTCCATTGCATTTATGGGTGTTAATGTCTTAACTGTGTAGATCTGGATGTGTCAGAGTTTGGTAAAGCATCATGCTCAGTTCGTCAAGCTGCTGACGGGGCCAGAAAGACAGAGCTGCCTGTTTCAGATCAAGAGGATACTGGGGCACTGTTGCAGGTAAAATGAGATGTTCCTCAGATACTGATTTGTGTAGCAGTATACCTAAAATAAATCCGTCTGTCACAGTCACATGTAAATCTTTAGATCTTCTCGTTGGTTGGTTGCTAAGCATTTTCTCCGTCTGTTTAAGGTTATTGCAAGTATGTGAAGATGACAGTCTGAATGTGGCCATCCCGATGAGGATGCTGGAGGTGTTTTCATCTGAGAGAACCTACTTGCCCTTTCTACAGGATGAAAACTATGTCGCTGCACTTATTGAGCAAATATTGCACTATATGGTAGAGAAAGGTACAAAGTTTTGCCCCCATCCTTTATCTTTATCATTTATTAAGACAATATATGACTATATTCACTCAGAGAGTACACAAGATTCTTTACTTTACTTTACTTTTAGTCATTTAGCAGACGCTTTTATCCAAAGCGACTTACAAATAAGAAAAAGTAATTAAAACTAAAAGCTAAAACTCTATAAATACTATATATATAAGTAAAGGATTTACTATATCCTGCCGGTGTCCCTGCCCGGATTCTCTTATAAATAAAGATATTGATAAAGATTCTGTTTTTAATTTAGCCAAAGTTTGCATCTGTTACCTGTTGTGATCATATTTTTTTTTCTTTCTTTTAGGATACTACAGATCTCTGTATGTTTTGGTGAATCACAAGTTGCCATCGAGTCTAGAGTACAGTGATGCCCCTTCCATTCCACTGGCACAAACGCTACTGGAACACACACTCAAGCCTCTGCACTTTTCATACAGCTCTTGCCCCCCAGATACCAGGTACATATTCACATAGGTGCATACTGGAGAAAAATTATTCGTAGCCTTTTATGCTACACACGCCGTGGAGAGCATTCAGTTCAAGCTGTTAGAGGAATGTCTTTCTTTTGGTGTGTGTGATGCAAGGGTTCCACCAGTAAAAGGCTGCACACTGACCCCTTATTGCAGACCGTTAGCTTTATCCTTCCAGGAGACCAATGGACAGTAATTCTCTCACTGCTGTGTTTACAGAGAGTAGTAAAATCCAGACAGACTCATTGACTCAACATGTAATGTTTACACAACATTTACCCTCCATTCTAACACTCTGAGTGACGAACACTGCTGTTTTCTTTTCTTTTCTCTCTGATGAACGACAAAAGCGCGAGAGAAGAAGCTTGTGCATACAGTCTCGTGTTTGTCCTCTCTCTCGCTCTCTTACACACACATACACAGAGGCTTGTACCCAGACAAACCAGCTAGATGTTTTTTGCTATTGTGTTTCCTTGTGGTTCTTTTGATTTAAATGAACATTTTTCACATTTTACTATAATAATAATAATAATGTACACTACTGTTCAGAAGTTTGGGGTCAGTAAGATTATTTTTTTAAAGAAATTAATAGCAAGAACATGTGACACTGAAGACTGGGTAATGACTGCTAAAAATTCAGTTTGCCATCACAAAAATGAAATGTATATTTTGAAAATATTAAAATGGAAAGCTCTCTTGTTTTTAAATTGGAGTAATATTTACAATATTTCTGTTTGAACTGTTATTGATCAAATAAATGCAGCCTTGTTGAGCATAAGAGACTGCTTTAAAAAAACATTTAATAATCTTACCTTCCCAACATTTTGAGAGTATTAATTATTTTGTTAATTGGTGTGGTTTTATTCTAGTGTGGATAAATTGTATTGTGGCCGTGCCACTTCTATTTGAACGTTTTGTCTGTAAAGCAAAGGCAAAATACATCCATTTATAATTACTGTGCTGTCACTTTAGAAAAATATGTGTGCTAAATGAGAACTAACAAGGTTATTTTAGGTCAAAGCTCTCCTGTTGGCAAACAAAGATTGTGAATTTTGTTGTCTTGTAGATACACAAATAGCCAAAAGTGTGTTTAAATGTGTGGACATATAGGGAAGTATATTAGTATTGAAAAGGATATACTGCATAGTATGGTATTTAGAAAAATAAATTAGGTAATGTCCTTCCTGCAGACTGAAACATACAGTACAATTACAATATATAATACAAAATTCACAGGTTCTCAACCTTTTTTTTTCTTCTTTCATTCACAGGCAGTTTGTTTTTACGGCCTTCACTGAGGAGTTCATTTCAGCGCCTTTCACTGAACAAATCTATAATTTCTTCGTGCCAGCTTTGTCAGACCCAAAACTAGCTTTCCCATTTCAGAACTTCCTTTGGTCACTTCAGGCCACCATAGCCTCCTCTCCCCAGGCCAGAGCTCAGGCTCCCTGGCTCTTTTACTTTGTGCTAACAGTTGGAGAATCAGGACTGGGTAAGTAGTGTGCTTAATAGCACTTTACAGCATCACTAATATACTGGGCGTTTCTGAGGTGACCGATCAGTGAATACAATTATTTTGTCCATTTGGTTTGTATAGGTTCACTCTCCGAAGAAGGGTTGCTGTTGTACTTGAATGCGCTCCAGACTCTGTTGCCGTTGTTGCCAGTGACGGAGTGCAGCAGTAGAGCTGACATCAACAGTGATTCAGAAGATGAAGAAGAAATGACCGTACAGCCTCCTGCTGCACAGGTGCACACATTCTCTCTTATCCACATCTTTGCACAAAAATATTCAGAGAGCACCACAGTAATATCATTTTGATCTAAAAAAGATGAATATCATTTTGTGTCTTTTTTTTTTAAAGGATGGCAGTTGGATATCTGTGCATTATATAACACAGGAATGTGTACAGAAGTTGGACACCAAGCAGCAGACTAACGCTCTGCTAACATTAGTTTGGAGAGACACGGCAAGTGAAGACATCTTCACCATGATGGCCTCCATCTGTCACACGCTGATGGTGCAACATCGTATGATGGTGCCCAGAGTCAGGTTAGTCATCCAACAAACCATCAAAAAAATGAATCACCCATCATGTTCTGCAACACAACATTAAGGATAGCAAATATAACCAGACTCACTGCACAGTGCACACTTGTGCTTTATCACTCTCTTACTTCAAGATAAGTTAGGCATTCTGTACCACTCCAAATGATAAAAAGAGATACAGTCAAGAAAGAGCTGCAATCAGATGAGAATTGTGTATAAAAAAGATTCCCAAACATCAAACTGTCTAGTCTGTGAGCAGGTTGTCTTTGCTTCTTTTTTCCATTTTTTTTTTATTTTAAAAAAGATAAAGCAGAAACATTGCTAAGTCAGGTGGTTAAGTCTCATCTTACTGTGTTTTTTGTTTTTTATTACTAGGGCAGTTTTAGTTGCTGTCACTCATCAATTAGTGCAGGGGTGCCCAACCCTGCTCCTGGCGATCGACTGTCCTGCAAAGTTCGGCTCCAACCCTAATCAAACACACCTGAAGCAACTAATTAGGGTCTTCAGGATCACTTAAAAATTAAAGGCAGGTGTCTTTGATTAGAGTTGGAGCTAAACTTTGCAGGACAGTCGATGGCCAGGAGCAGGGTTGGGCACCCCTGAATTAGTCTAATGAGCTCTTCTCTCAATCACCTTTGCTTAATCTACTTCTGGTTCTGCAATGCTAACAAAATGAGAGCTGGATTTCAGCAGAAAGAATGAAAGAAGGAAAGTGATGGACAGATGTGGCATGAAAAACAGGGAAAAGTAGAATGTCTGGTTTAATGTGGGAGAGGGAGAAATCAGATAAAGCCACTGAGCTCTAAAAGGTGGTGTCAATCAACTAATCCGAACTAGTTTAAAGTTTCCACACAGGCATTGTCCACCCTAGTCTATACCTTTTATGTTCTCAATATCAGAGAATTAAAAATGTTGTATTAAAATCTTATCAGAAAGCAGTCTTCACAATAGAGGCAGCAGTCAAGTCTCTTAAATCTTAAAAAAAAAAAAAATTTTTTACCACTTTGAAAAAAATATCCATTTGTTTTTATGTATTCTGGAAAAAAAAACTTTCACATTTCTTTTTTAGTAGGATAATTTTTTTTAAAGAATTGATTAAAAAACTAGTATTTCCAAAAAAAAAAAAAAATCCTAGTAGCTAATATTTAATTATACTCATAAATTATTTTAGGAGCTTAGATTTTCTCTACAATTACTTATTATTTCTCTACAAATATGTATTAATTATTTTGTTAATGTTAGACATGTTTAAATTAACAATGTTTTAACGTGGGAAAAATACTTTTATAAAGTTTAGTCTGTTTAACACACATTTTTGTCATTTTGCGTGTTATTGTCTAATTAAAATGCTATTTTCAAAGACAAAAATTATATGCCAAAATGAACTCTTTCTAATACTGTTTAATATTTTTAATTGTTCCATGGAAATATAGAGTAATCTGAAATGAAATAAATGAAAAATATAACATCCTATAAAACACATTTCAAAGTTGATGTAACTTAACATTGTTTCTGTAAGACACTTTAGACTTCCTTTATAATTTTGCTCCTCTGACATATTTAACATGTTTTGCAAGTTCTGCTTTCTTTCATATATTAAATAAAACGTTTGAATTTCCATTATGTTTTCCTGCATATCCTTTCTTCATCCTGTTTTCTCCTCCATTTTTTTTTATTTGGTGGTATTTTTATATTTTATAGCTCCGTCCAGAAGAGAAGGCTTTTAACATAAATACTGCCTTCACTACTTTATCATTATCGGATATCTGTACAAAATAATTAGCTGGCCTAGGAAGATTAATTCCTGCAGGAGTGGATGGGATAGTTTTACAAGAGGTATAACAGCTGGCCCTGATTTACAACCTTTAAAGAAGCGCCCAGTGAGCGCGCAAACCTGGTCGCCTTTTAAACATGATCATATTTTAAAGTGAAGAGTATGGCTGTATTTCACACTAAACAAGGTCATTATAGTATCAAAACTGTGTTAGTGTAAATAGCGCACTTGGTTCTTGTCCATGGAAAGGTCTCATTAATGTTAAGCCTGCTGTATTTGTTTTGGCTATTTAAAGACACTATGAAGATGCAAAGAACAAAGTTAAAAGAAAGAAAAAACATTGTCACATTATTCATGTTAATAAAAGATTAGAGCAGTGAAATTGAGAGTGTTTGTGTGAGGTCCAGTATATGTAGCTTTGATTATATTTCAGTCAAACACATGGTTTCTAAAGCTTGTAAGTGCTGCTAAACTCCCAGTTTAATTGAATTGTACCCACCTAAGATGCAATTAGCATCTAGCTAGCATGCAATTAGGTGCTGAGATGCAATTAGCTTTACTGTTTTTGGTCCTTGATTTAAATTGAAACAATTTTGTAATGTATGCATTTTTTGTTATTGTATTATATTGAGAAAATTAAGGCTTGATGGCATTTTGCTTTGTTTGTCTATTTTATTATTAATTTTTTTTTAACATTTGGTCTACATATTTCAGTGTTTCATACATTTCTCAGTGAGAGTTTTGCAATTGTTTTGTTATTTTATTGTTAAAGTGCTGTCTGACATTAATATAACATATTGGGGGGAAAGGTCTATACAATTTTAAACAGAAGTGCTTTGTGTGTGTGTGTGAGGTGGATGTACATATTCTTACCTTAAAGGCACAATATGTAGTTTTCGCCATGTGGAATCATGGGAGTTGTGGTCTTCATCCCCACAGCCGATGCAACATATTGGGGGGAAAGGTCTATAAAATTTTAAACAGAAGTGCTTTGTGTGTGTGTGTGAGGTGGATGTACATATTCTTACCTTAAAGGCACAATATGTAGTTTTCGCCATGTGGAATCATGGGAGTTGTGGTCTTCATCCTCACAGCCGATGCAATCCGACGGGACTCGGGCAGAAATCATGTTCATGGATGAGCTAATGATTTATTAACGTAGTAGAATGAAGCAGGGTGAGGCTGAAAGCCGTTGAAGTGAAACGAGCCGCTGAACGAGTGTGACACACGACTAGAAAGCAGCGGAGCTTTTATTATGCCACACAGTCAACCGCTTCCGCTCCTTCCGGTCGTGCGTATGTGGGGTAAAGCAGCGCTGTTTTATCATACTAGATACATTTGAAAGTTCTGTTATAATGCTACTCTGTGCAGTCGTCACCGGTCTATTAAAACACACAACATATTAAAGCGTCTTTGGTGTTTCCATGTTTTCTACAAAACAATCGAAGTCGAGGGGTTATGACCTCATTGGCAGGCGACACGATGGACACGCGCCGTGTCACTAATTAAAATATCTTATTTCTCTGGATTTAAACATTCTTTGAAACATTTGGGATAATGTAAGTACACAAGTCAGCAAAATATATAACACTGTTCTAGTGGTTTTTGGATATTTTAATAAAAAAATCTTACATATTGTGCCTTTAACCTCAGTTTTAATCTTATTTTCTCCTTTAATTACTTCCAATTATGCTTTATTTATTCTTTTGCCCCTTGACACAAAATAAGCATGCAGTAACCACCAGAGCGATTTCTCACACCCTGGTGTGACAGCTGTTAGGTTTAATGATTTGGGCGACCTAAGCACAGTATCTAATTTGTGATAGCAACACTGCTTCTACGGTCAGGCAATTGTGGCCGTGCTACATTGTCTCTCTGGCTGTCATTAGCTTAAATGGAGCCCCCACAGGAACCACTGGTCTGTTTACGACCCTGAAGCAGACTGCTAGTTTACTAATGGAAGGTGCCTCACCTAAATAAAGCTTAATGGCTCATTTAATCTTTCCTGTGGTCACATACAAAGACTAGAAATTCCAGCTCACTGGGTTGTTTATATTATTTTCTACTTTATGAGTCCCGCTGGAAATTTGTGAAGTTTGGGTTTTATGGGCAGGAGATGTGGTTATTTGAACATTTAGTGATGAGCATAGTTCCTGTAGCACCTTGGTGAATAATGTTCAGTAAGGGTATTGTGTGTTTATTAGTCTACATAATGTTTGGTGGTATCAGCTATTTTATTTCTCTTTTTTTGTGTTTTTCAGGCTTTTGTACAGTTTAGCCTTCAATGCTCGCTTTCTTAGACACCTATGGCATTTAATCACATCTATGAAGACTAAAATGATCACGGGGTGAGTTTTCTACAGTGATTTTCTAATCTGTACATCTTGAATATAATATTAACGATTCCATTTTTCTTTTGTCCTCTCTTTATTCTCCCTCTCTTTTGTGTAGCTCTATGGTTCTCTTGTTGCAGGTGATGTCTAGAGGTTCTCCAATGTCTCTGGAGGACGCCAACAGGATCATCCCTCTCTTCTATCTCTTCAGTTCACTCTTCAGTCATTCACTCATCTCTGTGCACGACAGCGAGTTCTTTGGCTCAGCAGATGGTATTAACATGTATTCTGCAAAGAAGTACAAATTACTGTATCAGAATATATTGAAGTATTTTATAAAAAAACATTAAAACACATCAGGTCATTTTGTTCTTTCACCTTTTTATTGTGGTCTTTGTAAATTCTACAGCACTCTTGAAATTTTAGTCTCTTATTGTTAACTTTTTTTTTTTTTTGGAAAATTGAATGTTACAAATGAATGTTTCTCATTGCTCGGCAGGTCAGAGCCAGTCGTCGATGATGCCCTTCTCTCTGGCAGAGTTGGTGACATTGTCTCGGTGCTTGCGGGATGCGTGCCTGGGAATCATTAAGCTGGCCTATCCTGAGACCAAGACAGAGCACAAAGAGGAGTATGTAGCGGCATTTCGCAGTGTCGGGGTGAAAACTAACAGCCAAGTACAACAGCGCATTCAAGCTCAGCAGAAACGATGGGTCCAACTCTTTAAGGTGATTCACTCTATCTACATCTCACACTCTTATTTCCTAGCTGATATTATTGCAGAATTCACTGTCATGATGTGTTGTAGTTGAAAAAGATTAAACATTACCAGTATTGAGAAGATTCTCACTAGTAGTAATTCCACATTCGTTAGCGCTGATAATATCTGCAGTAGATGGTGGGTGTTACTTTTAACCGGTCGTTGTATTACCAGTGCTAACAATGTCTTTGATGACCTAATTAAATTAGCTTACAATTAATGAGGCGAATAGTCTCAGCATCTGTTAAAGCCATCAGTGCTGATCAGCCAGGCAGGAAGACCACTCACTCAGGAAATTAATAGGTTGTTTGCCAAGACTAAGTGAGCTGAACAACGGCATTAGGATTTTAGTCAGCTGTCTTCACTCTCTGTCTTCCTCCATCATCCTCTTCCTCGTCGTCTTCCTTATTATTTATGGGTGTGGGATGACCACATCTCCTGCTTGCTGTTGACAGCTCATTTACCTACTTTTGTCACTTCATTTAACTAAAAATCATTAGATTTGTAGAGCTTTTCAACATTGACCGTTAAAAATTAAATGTCATAATTTATAAATATGTATCTCAGTGATTGACGCATTATAAAATTAATGTGAAGTAGGGCTGTGCTATATTGAAGAAAAATGCGATATGCGATACCTTGTTAAAATGTGATATGCGATACGATATTGCTTAAAGTGTGTAAAATCAATTTCAATTATATTTTAAAATATTTAAAAATGAAAATTATATAACCAATTTGTTTCACATTCTTTCTTGGAAAAGAAAGAATCACTACAACTTCTGAAAGTGACCAGCAGTGTTTTAGCATTACATAAAAAGTAATGTCACAAATCAGAAAATGTAATTTTAACATCAGTGTGAACATGCAAACAAAAAAAATTAATGACACTAATTTTATATCATTATAACTTTGCTTTCCATACACTTTAAGTACTTCTTCATATACCACTGCAAAAACTATAGTCTGAGAAAGTTCAAACATGATTAAAGGCAAGTGAACAGTCAGTAAAAACAAAAGAAAGGAAAAAAAGAAATACACAATTTACAAGCATAGATAAAATAAACAGTAGTAGTTAGATACTGAAATGTTATAATTAAGTGTAATATAACACTGCATTGTGTTCACTGTATGAATTCAATTTAGATTAACATGTTAACATGTGACATATTGACATAATGACATATTCAGCAGCACGTATTTATAGGCTGCTGTCCCTTTAA
Source organism: Sinocyclocheilus grahami (assembly GCF_001515645.1). Classification (NCBI taxonomy): domain Eukaryota; kingdom Metazoa; phylum Chordata; class Actinopteri; order Cypriniformes; family Cyprinidae; genus Sinocyclocheilus; species Sinocyclocheilus grahami. The sequence continues at coordinate 187,548 of NW_015505733.1, forward strand.
ATCCGACTGCAGGGATCCAGTATATTGATACACATCCGGTTTCTTTCTCAGCTGTTTACATTCATTTAAAACATAACCGGCTGCGTTTACGAGAATAATCGTCGAGACGGGTACTATTGACATAATTCTGTGTGTATGTGTGTTCAAACATGAGGAGGAGGAGATGCGAAAGACGAATCAACTCGGTGTTCGCGCGCCGTCTGAAACACGTCTCTCTCAGTGCACTCAAAACAGTTCACACAGCTGTCAGTATAGACTTACAAAAACATAAAAACTAGGACTGCACGATAAATCGCATGCGATATTTAACGCGCATCTTATCAGTAAGTATCGTGCAGTCCTAATAAAAACCAATAGATTTTTCCACTATTGACTATATCATTGTATTCAGCAATGTACACACACAAGTATACAGACTACACAATACATTTTCAGACTTAGTGTTTAGGTTCATGTGGCTGATAATTGTTGAGATCATTGATCTAAGTTTGGATAAATGTGTAAAATGTAATATATATAAAAAAAAAAACTTGTTGATAGTACATATGCACATTTGTTCACATCTTGCTTGTTTAGAGCATTTGTTTTGGAACCTGACACATATTCTCCATTAGTTGATAATAATCGGTCTGAGATAGAATACAAACTCTTGGATCACTTCTGTTGTGGTGAGAAAGGAGTCTGACCCCACAGACCAACAAACCAAGCTGTATCATAATTCATAACATGAAAAAAACAAGTCTAATTCTGTGTGAGAGCACATTAATTATTGCAGTTGAAAACTGAAGAGGCCCAAGTGAATTGCAAGAATGCTTTTCCAATGAAGCCTTGATTCTCGCTTTAATAAATTATATGTGACTTATATACATTTGTGTGTGTGTGTGTGTGTGTGTAGCAACAGCTAGTCCGTGGAGCTAACTTGTCAGTCCATCTTGATGTATGACCACTGTGAGTGGAATCCCAGAACATAAACAGTTGCACTCTGACCAATGAGAAGGCAGTGTTACTCACATGCAGCTAGCATAAACACATTTTGTAGCACTTTGAAATTTTGCCTTGGTTAAAGTGAACCAACCCAAAGAAATGCAACATTGTAACAATATCCCTGTTTCGGGACACCTCAAACATTGTAAAGGTCTGAAAACACCTTTACAAAGGACAGTGACCAATAGCATTTCAGTGGTGTTTCTGCTTTTAATTTGTGAGTTTGTACTATTCTAGCAAGCTTCTGAGTTGAACACTTCAAGTGACCGCTCATTGTTTGGGTTCCACTAGTCGAATCAGTACGGCATACAAAGGGCTCTGAAAATGTTCCACTAAAGATGGCGGAAAATGCCTTTTGTCAGCTAAAACGACCCATTAAAGAAGTACAAGCAGGAGAAATGCATTTCCCAAATTGAATGTGCAATTTACAGTCAGCTCTAACGCTGTTGACCCCTCACACACTAATGTTTGCCTCCAGCCATGGGCCGTCCCTCCGGATGTTTTATCACTCCTATTGTCGAGCTATCTATTTAATTGAAAGAAGTTAATTGAATGAAAATGATCAACTAAGCTTGTATTAATATTGCTAATGGAACGTTCTTCTTGGCTGTGTTTGGAGAGGGATGTTACTGCAGGAGTTTTGGAGAGACCCATTAAGGCCTGCACTTAACCCGATGGGCTAATTAACCAATGCTTATTCATTCCACTTAGACAGGAAGAGCCTTCGGACCCCCTGCACCACAGACCCACTAGTATCAGAGTTTTGCACTTGCCATTATTACAAACTCTCTGGTGTTAGCATGTCTTGGTCAGAGATTGATAGGCATTCTCTAGAAATTGCCAGCCAGACGTTTGTTTGACACTGTAATCGGAGAAGAAAAAGCTTATTAAAGAGAAGTGTAGATAAATTAATTTGGTCGACTGACTTTATACGTGAATTACCCAGTGTTTAAAGAGAATGAAGACATAGAAAAGACATTTGGTGAATTGTAGTATTCATTTACAGGTGCATCTCAATAAATTAGAATGTCGTGGAAAAGTTAATTTATTTCAGTAAATCAACTCAAATTGTGAAACTCGTGTATTAAATAAATTCAATGCACACAGACTGAAGTAGTTTAAGTCTTTGGTTCTTTTAATTGTGATGATTTTGGCTCACATTTAACAAAAACCCACCAATTCACTATCTCAACAAATTAGAATATGGTGACATGCCAATCAGCTAATCAACTAAAAACACCTGCAAAGGTTTCCTGAGCCTTCAAAATGGTCTCAGTTTGGTTCACTAGGCTACACAATCATGGGGAAGACTGCTGATCTGACAGTTGTCCAGAAGACAATCACTGACACCCTTCACAAGGAGGGTAAGCCACAAACATTCATTGCCAAAGAAGCTGGCTGTTCACAGAGTTCTGTATCCAAGCATGTTAACAGAAAGTTGAGTGGAAGGAAAAAGTGTGGAAGAAAAAGATGCACAACCAAACGAGAGAACCGCAGCCTTATGAGGATTGTCAAATCGATTCAAGAATTTGAGTGAACGTCACAAGGAATGGACTGAGGCTGGGGTCAAGGCATCAAGAACCACCCCACACAGACGTGTCAAGGAATTTGGCTACAGTTGTCGTATTCCTCTTGTTAAGCCACTCCTGAACCACAGACAACGTCAGAGGCATCTTACCTGGGCTAAGGAGAAGAAGAACTGGACTGTTGCCCAGTGGGCCAAAGTCCTCTTTTCAGATGAGAGCAAGTTTTGTAATTCATTTGGAAACCAAGGTCCT